>NC_064630.1:205116338-205419368 GCF_023864275.1 Schistocerca cancellata
TATTGTAATCTAGTTGTCTGCGAAGTATCACAACGAAAAACGACCGCTTTCAGCGACACATAACGATGACTTTCACGCCTACAAAGCCAGTAAACCACAAGCTTCTGCACTCACAGCGCCATTCCATTATGGGACCTCCACAACAGCAACACACCGTTGCAAAGCCAACAAGGAACGACTAACGAAGCAGTACATCAAATACTTGCCCACATCCATCTCGCTCAAGTCCATAACCTTCGTGCAAAAACATTCGCCACCCTCATCCTTAAACATTAATAGGATTGTGTGAATGTGTGAAATCAAATTATATGATGTAGGAATTGTGCAAAATAAATGTGTGAAAAACTAAATTAGCTAAGCACACCAGACAGCTAATAGACTACAAAATAACAGTCATTGACTATGGACTTAAGTAAAAAAATAGACTATCGATAAAAATAAGTAATTAGTTCTGAAATGGACAGTACATAAAGTACAAAAGTAAGGCATAATAAACACTAAAACTATATGCCACTTATTTTCTCCTCATAAAAATAAAAGAACTATATTTTACTTATTTTCTCCTTATAAAAACAAAGAATAAAAAATTATCTTGTTGGATGTTTCTCTTTTTTAACATTTGTACCATTTGTTAGGATAATATCTCAATACTTGTGTATGTATATTTCTCTGTCAAAGTAATTCTTGGAAATAATTCTTATTTGTTAGTGTAACAATGTTGAAAGGAGTGTCTAGAAACAAAAACATTTTACTTGTACATGATATTTAGAAATTGTGTTAGGAATCGACTTTACTTAATTACTACATTTATAAAAAAAAATATTTCTAAGAAAATCGATGTGAAAGACTCCTCACTTTCGATAACAAACTTCTTAAAAAACAAACTTCACACTTAAATAAAGAAAGTAAATAATAAAAAATTAATAATAATAATAGCATAAAAATATCTCTTATCAATATTAACATATTTTTGAGAATAATGTGGAAGAATATAAAAATATAAATTAGTAATACAAACTAGCATAGAACCAGAATAACGTGGCTGAACAGTAGACAGCAAAATTTAGATAACAGAATAATTTTTGACTGACTTAGACAATGATTCAATCATTGCCTAACTTCAGTGCAAAAATTAAGTTCGAAGGGTGGTAATATGTAAGGTGCCAGGCAAATCCAACACCTTCCTTGAAAGCCCTGACATGATAAGCAAATCCAGCAGTATGTCACATAGCTCCGAATAAATCGTGACATTAAATTAACCAAAGTAATACGAGTAACGAGTGAGCAAATGGAATACCACAGACTAACACAAGAATGCCTAAATGCATGTCATACCTTCCCACCGTGAAACAGACGCAGTTCCGAGGTGACAAACGAGAACAGAAGCCGAGAGCAGAACCGTGTTAAGCTAGAAAGCCCTACGATAATGGACGGACACCCACGTCGCCAGCCAACCGCCAAGACCACCCCCAGCCCATGTTAAAAAATAGAGCCCTCCAGAAGAACAGTATAGATCTTACGATAACACTGAAAGGGCCACACCAGCTGCAAGTTTTAGCGTGAGACTTTTTCGCGTCTCTGTTATGTTGCAAAAGTTAAAAACATTGCCGCACCACGAAAAGTATATCGTTTCTCATTGGATAGACAGAATTTTTATAGGCAGAGCTTAAGGTTAACATTGAGACCCTGATTAGTCAGTTGAAAACACAGCCAGATAGCTTTTTTTAAACCAACTTCGGTAAATTGTAGTAAGGGGAAGTTAGGATAGAATTGCTTCCGAGACGGCGAGCTGTATGGAGCTGCGCCGCATGAACGCACGCGATGCCGCATATGAGCGCATTAAGCTTCACTCAGAACTGCAGGAGTCTCATCTGTTACAACCCCTTTTTACGTAATACTAGTGTCGATCGTCAATTAAATCTCATGGTGTTCACATTTGCTACTTGAAGTAAAAATCTGAAACGCGATGATTTTTCTGTTATATAATTATTGAGAAGCTACATCAGTCACTGTAATTTACGACAAGTTAGATAAGTAATTATAGATAATTGAGGGTCACTGTAGACTATTTTGATAGTTTTCTCTTTTGTGAAACTTAATTTAAACCTAGATTATAGACGTGATATGGCATAGGTCATCCTTCGATCCATTGTGGAACTTGGAGACCTATTCAGGGAATATTCGTTCACATTTTTGTTGAACGCAGTTGGTTTTATCATCCTGTATTAAAACATTTCGCCGGCCGCGGTGGTCTAGCGGTTCTAGGCGCGCAGTCCGGAACCGCGCGACTGCTACGGTCGCAGGTTCGAATCCTGCCACGGGCATGGATGTGTGTGGTGTCCTTAGGTTAGTTAGGTTTAAGTAGTTCTAAGTTCTAGGGGACTGATGACCACAGATGTTAAGTCCCATAGTGCTCAGAACCATTTGAACCATTTAAAACATTTCCTTTTATCAATAGTGCAATTTATAAACAATGTTTTGTGAGTAGAATAAAATTTCCAGTGGTAAACTTAACTGCTTTTTGGACGTTATTTTACCAGCTAACTAAATATAGGAAAGCCTTCAACCCCTTCCACTTAATTTAGTTAGTATTAAGATTCTTTTACAGGGAGTGCAGTGGAGCTGACGCTGAAATCATTAAGTATTTGGTTGTATCATCGCTAGTCTCACTGAACTCTTCTGAACTCTACATGTCATGTGTGGTCTGGCGTCTCCTTACCAGCAACAGGTCCCAGGTTCAAACTAGCCAATTCCCTAAAAAACACGCTCAGAGCGTCGTTGCGCGAAAGTAGTAGGGAGACAGGATATAGAACAAACAGACACCACACAGAATGTTAGGTCTACAAGAGAGGCGCTCTGCATCGCGGTGTAGCTTGCTGTCCAGGTTTCGAGAGGGTGCGTTTCTGGATGAGGTATCGAATATATTGCTTCCCCCTACTTATACCTCCCGAGGAGATCACAAATGTAAAATTAGAGAGATTTGAGCGCGCATGGAGGCTTTCCGGCAGTCGTTCTTCCCACGAACCATACGCGAGTGGAACAGGAAAGGGAGGTAATGACAGTGGCACGTAAAGTGCCCTCTGCCACACACCATTTTGTGGCTTGCGTAGTATAAATGTAGATGTAGATTATCGAGGTATAACGGATGTCGGAGTTAATGGAGTGGGTGAATGAGTCTATGCTGGAGGTGGGTGGAGATGCAGGCGCTAATGGCTGGCAGTTTCTTTATTTCAAGTAATTAAAAAATTTTGGAGCAGGGGGGCAGCAGCAGGCAAATGGAAGGCGGCGAAGGGTGTTGCACCTCGTTCCGAGGCGCGCCCGTGCGGTTACGCCGACACAAGCGATTCTTGCGGAGACGAATAGTATCGCACTGCTTTACTACCTCTGCGTTGGGACGTTTGACTGCTGCTTGGTCAGGATGGCTGGACAGTTCAGTGATCAGTAGCTGGAGACACAGCAGACCAGCTCTGTGGACGATCGCATAATTGCCAGGGTGATGAGCACAGAACGGCAGGCTGCAGAGCTACGGTGGGTGGGCCGGACGCCCACTGTGGAGAGGTAAGAGGATCTCACTTCCTGCCCTGGACCATCAGGCGGCAGTAGAGAGCAGGCTGCCAAGTGCCTGGGTGGTCAGACAACAAATGGAGGTTCAGCGCCTGGTGACGGTAGTGGTGACTGTGTCATATGTGCAGCATCAATCACCAGAGGATGAGAGTCACAGCATACTCCGGCTGTAGTGATGTCGACTGGCTGGCCCTCAGGGGTACAAATAGGGCTGTATGAAGTTGACGGTGCGCAAGACACACCACTGCCGCAATCCCCCATGTCGATTAGCCCTCTGGCTAGCACAGACGTTTTACCATGGGGCTGGTCTGTGTCTTGGGCGGTCTTTGCCTTGTGGGAGGAGGTTGGAGGGAGGGAGCCACTGCTGCTGCTGGGGGTGCTGTGTCGGCAGATCTTTGACTACAGCTGCCGGCAGTGGCTAACGCCCTAGCTATGAGACTGGGTCATTACTGTGGCCCATGTTGTTACGTTTTTCCCAACTATGGTAAATCTCTCCCTCCAGATTGCTGTTAGAGGTTCCAGCTGCAACAGAATCAATAATACATTTATAATTTTTTTGCACTTTACATATTCTTGTATGAGTCGACAGTAAACAATTTTGAGTAACCTTCATCATTTCTGTATCACACTGTTTTCACTATCTCATACCTATGATAAACACAGAATTCCTACATACTGTTTTGCATTATTTTATTTCTGTTCTTTCAGGCTCAGTCACCTTGTCATTGGTGCAACGTAATTATTATGGCACGTATAAAACTCTCTCAGACTTCTTGCCGCGCCACATCATGGTAAAACCTTGAGCTTTCGTCTTCGCCAGGAGCAACTGACCATCAAATTTCTGCTGTGGTGGCCTTATGCAGCCCATAGGCGGCTTATGATTGGTCGGTAATTGCGTAATACCATCGCAGATAGTTTCAACGTCTGAGCTGGTGGCACAACCGCTGTGGCCGTAGCGTAAACACTGCGACGAATATCTCTGGCTCTTCTCTGCATCGAGAACTCACTTCCACGCACCACTTTAATTATAACTGCTGTCATAGTTGAAGATCTTGTCGTTGTTGTTGTTGTTGTGGTCTTCAGTGCATAGACTGGTTTGATGCAGCTCTCCATGCTACTCTATCCTGTGCAAGCTTCATCGTCTCCCAGTACCTACTGCAACCTACATCCTTCTGTATTAACTATACAGTAAAGCTGCATGCCCTCGGGAAAATTTACGGCTGTAGTTTCCCCTTGCTTTCAGCCGTTCGCAGTACCAGCACAGCAAGGCCGCTTTGGTTGGTGTTACAAGGACAGGTCAGTCAATCATCCAGACTGTTGCCCCTGCAACTACTGAAAAGGCTGCTGCCCCTCTTCAGCAACCACACGTTTGTCTGGCCTCTCAACAGATACCCCTCCATTGTGGTTGCACCTACGGTACGGCCATCTATATCGCTGAGGCACGCAAGCCTTCCCACAGCCTCTTTAATTACACAAACCGAGAATACAGAAGCCTGGGACAAAACTTTTGTTTCGTCATAGTAATTTATGTATGTTTGTGAGGCTGTGCCCAACATCTGCATATTTCATTCTAATGATTGGTATGGACCTGCAGATTAAGGGATGGTAATGGTGAGATCTGGCATTTCTAAACTTGAGAGGGTAGTAAACAATACCTTTCACCCAAAAATTACGCAGGCAGCTGACGTGGTAGCTCCTAGATGATGATTCGGTGATAATGTTCGCTCCGATGTTTTGTCGCATTGTCAAGCGGACATTTACCGCGGCCCTTACATGGTTCAGGAAGGTCAGAGGGGTTGGTAGTTGGGTCTTGCGTTTCATTCAAGTAAATTAGGTTTCCCCTGAGTAGGATCTCGAAGGATAAGGCTGGTAGGTAAGTCAGTGAGCAGGTGACGTTTGGCGTTGTGGTATCATCGACAGTGGAAAATAACCAAAAGGTAGGTCCTGAATTGCCTCATTGTGTGCTATTAATCAACAAAGCTTGCCCCCTGCAGTTTCCGTCACTGTGTGCCACCAAAATGACATTGTTCACTTTTTTTTGTGTCATCAGTCTTCTGACTGGTTTGATGCGGCCCACCACAAATTCCTCAATTGTGCCAGAGTAGCAAATGCAACCTTCGTCCTCAATTATTTACTGGATATATTCCAGTCTCTGTCTTCTGCATTTTTTACCCTCTATAGAACCCACTAGTACCATGGAAGTCATTCGATCATGTCTTAACAGATGTCTTGTCATCCTGTCCCCTCTCCTTGTCAGTGTTTCCCACATATTCCTTTCCTCTCCGATTCTGCGCAGAACCTCCTCATCCCTTACCTTCTCAGTCCACCTAATTTCCAGCATTCCTCCGTAGCAAAATATTTCAAATTCTTCGATTTTCTTCTGTTCTTGTTTTCCCATAGTCCATGTTTCACTACCATACAATGCTGTGCTCCAAACGTAAATTCTCAGAAATTTCTTCTTCAAATTTGGTACAATGTTTGATACTAGTAGATGTCTCTTGCCCAGGAATGCCCTTTTTGCCAATACTAGTCGCTTCGTCCGTCATTGGTTATTTTTCTGCCCAGGTAGCAGAATTCCTCAACTTCATCTACTTCGTGACCATCAACCTTTATATTGAGTTTCTCGCTGTTCTCATTTCTGCTAATTCTCATTAGTTTCGTCTTCCTTCGATTTACTCTCAGTCCCTATTCTGTAGTCATTAGACTGTTCGTGCCATTCAGCAGATCACGTATGTCTTCTTCACTTTCACTCAGCATAGCAATGCCATCAACTGAATGTATCATTGACACCCCGTCGCGTTGAATTTTAATCCCACTCCTGAAACTTTCTTTTATTTCCATCATTGCTGCTTCGATGTACCGATTGAACTAGTGCTTTACAGCACTCGTGGCTGCCGCATCGCGGTCGCGAAGTGTGGCCGAGGTAGTTCCAGATACGTTTTATACTCTGACAATAATTTATGGATAAGTAGTTTTAGCTTGACGATGTCCGCTATGGACAAACGGTTGGGTTATCACGACTGAAACCTTGGTAAATTCTAGGTAAACGTTGCAAATGAGGCTGTTGATTATTAAAATTAATATTTATACAGTTGCTGACAGGGTGCGAAATGCAGAATATATTTATCATCAGGGAATAGCTCGCATGGCACTAGAGGGAGCTGTAGATGGTAAAAAGTGTCGAGTAAAACTGAAACTGGAATACACCCAGAAAATAATCGAGGACGTAAGTTGCAGTGCTACTCTGAGATGAAGAAGTTGATGCAGGGGAGGAATTCGTCGCGGGCCGCATCAAACTATTCAGAAGACTGATGACTCAAAAATTACATTTCGGGGATGCATGCATTTGTCTAGTTAACATATTAAAGCCATTAACATTGCGTCGTCATAAGTTAAGGTTAGCACGAGCTAAGTCACTGCAAATGTGAAATGCTGGCACATTAATAACCGGTGTAATCGCCAGAATGTTGAATGCAAACATGCAAACGTGCATGTACTATGTCGTACAGAGGCCGGAAATCAGTTCGTGGGATTCAGTTACAGGTCTGTAGCACTTGGTTGATCAGTACGTGGATAGTTAATGCTGTTTATGAATGACGCTGGAATTGTCGCGCGATGATGTTCCATATGTGCTCGACTGGAGACAGATATGATGATTGAGCACGCCAAGTGACATATCGACTCTCTGTAGAGCATGTTGGGTTGAAACAACGGTATGTCGGCGAGCGTTATCCTAATGGAAAACATTCGCTGACTGACGTACAGTCGTGGACAAAACGAGCGAGACCCCTCGCCTTTTCGTTATGCTGATTCGCACGGCTTTAAAGTCTGCTACACAGCATAACAGGCAAGGCGACGAAGTGCTACCAACATACTATGCACGGGCGTGGAATTGACAAACTATCTGAACTTTTTTAGGCTGTTTTCAATAATTTGTATGACTATATTAATGCTGATTAGTGTGTTAAATACAACACGTAAATATAAGACAGAACTGAATGAAGAAACGCTAATTGCTATGAACTGTACCAATAAAAATTAATTTCAACTTATCGAGATAACATAACTGTTTCAGTAAGACAAAGAACCCCAGATCGTTACGAATTAGCAAAATATTATCCGCATTCCGCCGCGAAACGGTCTGTGTCAACGTTCAGACCAGTCATACTGGATTACCGTTGCTGACCTACCATGAAAGTGTGCAAAATTGGCAATACGTGAAGATTCATAATGAAATTCAGTTAAAACTCATTCAGTGCCACACTTAAGTCAATTCCATTATTGACAGAAGCGGATAAAGTAGGCAGTAACATGTATGAAATTCTACAAGAGTGTCATATTGACATCCACAGGGCGCCAGTACAGAATAAAGGAAGCGATAAAACGTATTGGGGGCGCGAGAATTTCTTAAAATTGCTTTACTGGTATTCTACCTGCCTCCATCGAGATTAGAACCGAAAACAAACCAGACCTTCCTTTCACTACGCTAGCAGACAGCCCAGGCAAACAGCCCTCTATTATTACCCCAGACATGAATAAGCCGGTAATTTCGCAATGAAAATGGCAAAATGATCTGCAGTTTCTGTTGCATAGAGGTTTCTGGGCTCAAAAACATAAATTTTCTACCTTTATGTCACAGCTTATGTGACAATCATTAGGGATGTTTATCGAAATAACAAAATACTGTTATTAGAGAGTAAATTTAGTAGGATAATTCTGAACCACCCCAGGAAATAAACGGCTACATAGCTGCCAAACGTATTCTACACTGTTTCGAATTCTCCACTAGACTCGCCACTGCCAGAAAACGTTCATTAGCCGGAGTGTTTCTTAAGCTAGCTAGCAATGGGAATGTTCGCACCTTTAAAACGCGGTGGCATTAATACTGGGATGTGAGTGTTATTTATGCGACCATAATCTTCAGTAGCTGTCGTAGCTGTTTTCGTTGTTAGGATTTCGTCACCTAACCGGTAAAAACGGAACCCTACTAGTCTCACTTTCTTGACCGTCTATCGGTCTGCCCAACCCTTAAAACCCGTTTACCTGCAGAATGGGTGGACATAATAAGCGGAAATGTATCGCACTTCTTGCGGTAACCGGTCCCTTGGTGGTGTAAAAAAGTGAGCTTCTATGTCAAAGCAATCTAAAGATACGGCCGTTTATGTAAAGAAAATTTACGCGAAAGGTCAAAAAACGGCTTCAAGAACTATGCGACCAAACTACTTAAACCTAGCTAGCCTAAGGACATCACAGACATCTATGCCCTAGGTAGGATTCCAACCTGCGACTGAAGCAGCCGTGCGGTTCGTGACTGGTCGCATAGTTCTTGAAGCCGTTTTTTGACCTTTCGCGTAAATTTTCTTTACATAAACGGCCGTATCTTTAGATTGCTTTGACATAGAAGCTCACTTTTTTACACCACCAAGGGACCGGTTACCGCAAGAAGTGCGATACATTTCCGCTTATTATGTCCACCCATTCTGCAGGTAAACGGGTTTTAAGGGTTGGGCAGACCGATAGACGGTCATCAGCCCTTAGACCTAGAACTACTTAAACCTAGCTAGCCTAAGGACATCACAGACATCTGTGCCCCAGGTAGGATTCCAACCTGCGACTGAAGCAGCCGTGCGGTTCGTGACTGAAGCGCCTAGAACCGCTCGGCCACCGCACCCGGCGAAACCCTATTCACCTCATGTGTAATGATAATATATACTGTCTAGTGAGAATAAACTGTATTCGCCAGCAACTCAGATCGTTTGTTTGCGGAACTTTTACGAAGCTACATTCAAACTTTGTTCGAAGTCGTATGCAATATCCATTTATAAACACCCTAGGAACGTCGTATGCGATATCCACTTCTGAAGACGCTCGCAGATACTGCAGTACCATAAAAAGTAGGTAAGAATTTATTGTTATTCGTCCATGCATGACACTTTATTTAAATATCAATTTAACGCGCCTAGGTGTTCGTATATGGCTGAAACTAATGAACAAAAAGTAAATAAACAGCAAACAACTTCGATGTTCAAATCAAATGAAAGTCACATGTCGCAATTACAACATAATTTCGTTGTTACATCTACATGACTACATCAACAGGATTTCTTTGCAATCCAGACTTACGTGCCTGGCAGAAGGTTCGGACTATTTCTCTACCGTCCCACTCATTAACAGTGTGCGGGAAAAAGGACCACTTAAATCTTTTCTTGCGAGCCTTGAATTACATTATTACTATGGTTTCTTCCTGTGTAAGTACACGAGGAAATAATGTTTTGGCATTCAGAACAGATGTTGGTGATTGAAATTTCGTGAAAATATCTCGAGGCAACGAAAAACGCTTTTGTTTTCATGAATGTTACCCCAACTCGATTATCAAATCTGGGACTCTCTCTCCCCTATTTCGTGACATTACAAATCGTGCTACCGTTCCTTCGACTTTTTGCGTGCACAGTCAATCACGTCTGTCAAGGATATTATAGCAGTGGACGGAGAAACGTAGTGTACGCAGTGTTTTCAGTTGGCCTGTTGCGTATTCTTAGTGTGCGGCCAATAAAACTCAGTCATTCGTTTGCCTTCCCCACAAAAGTATGTTTTCGATCTTTCCAGTTTAAGTTTTACTGGGTGCTGAGATGAACTGACAGGGCTTCGACTTGTGTTTTGTCATGTAAGCGAAAGTTAATTATTGTTATTGGACGCAGCTTTCGTGTTTAATGTATTCCTCATTCAACAGAGTACACTCCTCGTACACCACACATAACTGTTTCAAAGTATTAAATTGTTACTGATGTTACCAAGTTGCAGTGGACATCTTAACTTGCCGTTCTGAAACAAAGGAAAATATTATAGCGAAACGTAGCAACTAAGAAGCGGAGTATCCAAATACACAAACATTTCCGGTTTAAGTAGTTGCAGTAGGTCTACTACACAGTAACGTAAATTAGTAGCAAAGTCCATTAGTAGATCGTTATCAGGAAAACCAGTCCTCATAATGCAAAGTGCCACTACATGAAAGGAAGTTTCCAAACATCTCAATGAGTAGTCGAGGAACGTGGACGCATTCTGTCTACTGAATCCCAACGCACGCCACTTACGAGGGGACACGCCAAGTGTCATACCCCGATCTTGCTGAAACTTCGCTCAGTGAAAGAGGGGACAAAATAAGCGAACACGTGTCTCGGCTTATCTGCTTACACTCTACCGCTTCTGTGAAAACGACGGCCGAAGTTTTCAATGCGCTGTTGCTATAGTGTAGATACCTCTTAGCGGGTAAGGATTCAACTGAATCGGTGGCTCTCCGGCTACCATAGCGACTTCGGAACTTTGCGCTGCGAGTTCGAAACCCGGTTTTTCCTCCCCCCCCCCCCTGCCCCCCCTCAGTCTCTGAATTATCTACGAATGTTTATTCCAATTTTTGTTGAAACACTGTTGTCGTTAATCAAAATATCCACGGGTATGCTGCCGGTCTATAGTGTCCAACGGGCACAATATTTCGGCGATCAAACATGTCGCCATCATCAGGTGAACTGACGGACTGAGCTCCTGTGAACGTGCCGGCACGGAGATCCGTACGCTATGGCTGCTCAGAGGGAACTGGGTTTGGTCGCGGCGGCGGCCGATTTAAATACCCTCCGCCCGCGGCGCGCTCCCTCCGCCGTCCGCACCCCGCGCCACGGTCGCGCGGTGGAACAGATTGCGACGGCGTCTGAGATGACGTCGGTGTGATGGCTCTGTCCGCCGTGGTCGTCACAACTATACGTCTGCTCGATTTACTCTTGATTAACCCGATCGCTGGTTCCCAAGCCTTGCTAAGATTATAGCCACAGTCCCGGTTTATGAGGTCGTCATTGGTGCGAATTTCGATGGCCTCTCTAACAACGCTGTCCCAGTATCTCGACGTCTGTACCAGAATCCTCGTGCGGTCATACTCCACATGACCGCACGAGGATTCTGGTACAGACGTCGAGATACTGGGACAGCGTTGTTAGAGAGGCCATCGAAATTCGCACCAATGACGACCTCATAAACCGGGACTGTGGCTATAATCTTAGCAAGGCTTGGGAACCAGCGATCGGGTTAATCAAGAGTAAATCGAGCAGACGTATAGTTGTGACGACCACGGCGGACAGAGCCATCACACCGACGTCATCTCAGACGCCGTCGCAATCTGTTCCACCGCGCGACCGTGGCGCGGGGTGCGGACGGCGGAGGGAGCGCGCCGCGGGCGGAGGGTATTTAAATCGGCCGCCGCCGCGACCAAACCCAGTTCCCTCTGAGCAGCCATAGCGTACGGATCTCCGTGCCGGCACGTTCACAGGAGCTCAGTCCGTCAGTTCACCTGATGATGGCGACATGTTTGATCGCCGAAATATTGTGCCCGTTGGACACTATAGACCGGCAGCATACCCGTGGATATTTTGATTATCAAATACGCCGGGAGAAACTCAAGAATCACTGTTGTCGTTATTCGTCAGTTAATTTACTGTGTAAAGAAATAAGTTAAAAAGAGAACACACAGTGCGTAGTGGGGCGATCACTCTGTTGTAGAAATAATTCAGAAGCCAGGATCGCTTACTGTTTACTGGATAACCGGTTTCAACACACTAAAGGTGCCATCATCGGATCTGAATGTAGATTAAAATTTATAAACCGTTTGGATATAGCGATACATGAGGCAGACCAGATGATTTTAGATCAGCTTGTCTCATTTGTTTATTATTTTTTTAATTCATTAATTACACATAAAGTTAATTGGCGAATAATGACAACATTATTTCAACATAAATTAGAAAAAAAACATTAGTAGATAATTCTGATAGAGAGGCAGGAAAAAATAATAATAAAAAAACCCAATATGGTCTCGAACACGGGAATCAAAGGTAAGAAGGAACGACGGTAGCCACTGAGCCACCGCTTCAGTTGCGTTCTCGGCTGCAGAAGGTATCTACACTATAGCAACAGCACGTTGATAACTTTGACCGTCGTTTACTCGGAAACGGTCGAGTATCTGCAGATAAGTCGAAACACATGTTCGCTTATTTTATCCTCTCCTTCACTGAGCAAAGTATCCGGACAATCAGCCTCTGACACCTGGCGAGTTCCCCTCATTAGTCGAGTCGCTTCTTACGCCCGGCGAGGACCATGTATGCCTCAGAGTAAACTGCGTCACTTGGTAATACGGCGAGCGGGGATAAACACGTTTTCCTTCTTATAAGGCAACCTTCTGCAGCTAAAATTCACGAAGTGTTCTTCAGGTTGCCTCAGATATTTCAGAAATGTTTCTTGCGTAGGCCTGCCGCATATGCAAAACGTAAACTTTTCATTTCATGTAATATTTATTAGGATAAGACATGACAAGAGTGGACCAGTCCCTTCTGAGAAAAATTACAGATTCTAAGTTGCTCCACTATGTAATGACACGGGTACGGGCTTGCAATCTCTCGTTTATGCCATCGATTTCCGTGTTACACACACTTGGCCACTGCGTTGTGGCTGCCATCGTGGAGGAGGCAGTCTGTTTCCTGCTAGCGTTGTTTCCGCAGTCGATATTAACCGCGAGGAATCATTCAGTCAACGCTAAATGGCCCATCTGACTGAGGCAGACAAGGGCGCTATAACAGCACTCCATGCTGAGGGATCTTCAAATGGCTATATAGCAAGAACTATGGGTCTTCTCAAGTCGACGGTAGCCAGGTGGATCAGACGAAAGGAAGAGAGTGGTAACCTGAATGGGAGGCCTCATGGCCGTCGCCGCAAAACAACATCACCTCAGGATCAGCAGATACGCCGTTTCAGTGAGAACCACCCATTTGTCAATACACGACAAATTCAGCAGACTTTGGGTCTCAATGTTAGCAGTAAGACCGTCACTCGTCGTCTAAGGTAAGGTGAACTGAGAGCAAGAAGGGCTGCTATGAAAGAGACATTGACTGTTTCCCACAGAAAAGCTCGCCTTGCTTTTGCTGCTGAAAATGTCGACAAACCTCTCCAGTTTTGGAGGCGAGTGATTTTCACGGACGAAAAAGTTTTCTCTACGGCATCAACCGGAAAAGTACTTGTTTACCGGCCTAAAGGTGCTAGGTATAATCGAAAATATATTTACAGTTGCCTAAGGAGTGGCAGGTAGTCGGTAACGGTATGGGCATGGATATCGACCGAAGGGTGTGGGCTCCTGTGGGAAGTGGAAGGAAGATTCGATGCGCGCAATTACATATCATTTCTGGGGAACGTGATGTTGCCTTCTCTGATAGCAAGATTTGGCGATGATCAGATCATGTTCCAACCAGATCGCTCGCCTATTCATATGCACGTGTGGTTAAGAGGTGATTCGACGACCATAGTAGTATTACTGTAATGGAATTTCCACCTAAACGAGCTGACATGAATCCCATTGAGAATATTTGGGCAGAAATGGTCAGAGTAATACGAGAAAAGGGCAGTCACCGTCGACTCGCCGACAGCTTTCTGATGTGATTCATGACGCTTGGAGTGGAAGCCGAAGGAGACTATACGCGATACTAAGCAGCATCAGCAGAGGTGCAGAGGTGTTTTTTTTTTTTCAGCCCTTCACCAATCAGCTGCAACAGGTGTTTCAATTTTTTTTTACAGACGAATATTTTATATAATTTCAAGGACACGCAGTAAGTGGAATGTGGACAAACAAATTAATTCACAGCAAGATATGTAATATTTAATTTGATAAGAGAAGAAATACTCACCTTATATATTCATGCAGTCTCTAAAAAATACATGACACACGCACGTGTATATGCAAGAAGGGTACAAAACAATTCAGCACAAATGAAAAATATTGAGGAGAAGCTCACTGATGAAGGCGTAATTGGAGAACAAAGGTTGGGTTAGAAGGAGAGGTAAGGAGGCCCGAAAAAGCAGAGAAAAATCAAATACCCAATAGGCTTTGAGTCGTCGCAGCAGAGGGTGGTTGGTATATGCGATTCGGAGCAACAGTAGAAGAATAGCTTTATTTACTGATTTTAGAGGTTTTATTTTGTGACGGCTGAACAGTGCTGCATCATGATACCCACTATTTGTCCACTTGTGGCTAAACATCAGAGGTGTAAAAAGTTTTGAGAGGTGCCGAAGTTCTCTGGAAGAGAAACGTGTTTTAGACAAGAAGATGATTTTTAGTTCATTTCATTTTAACCATTCACACTAAGCTTTGACATTCTAACTTTGATTTCATTTTATTATTATGTATCTTTTCTTCAGTGGAAGTCAACGGTAGTAAGTTTCAAGATATGAAGAATAACTGGAAGTTTTTAATTTGTGGAATAGCGTATTTAACAGTTAATATTTTCAACAAATCTGTAGTTATAGGACATATTAAGAAGCAAGTCAAAAATGGCATTGTGGAAAGATCAGGTTGGTCTCCAAACGGTAACGACGGTAAAATAGCAAATACGAAACTATGGGTAACAACTATTGTTGATGGTGAGGAGCCATAATCGATATGCCACTATTCTGTAATTGTATTTCTCAAGTTTATCGTCAATCCTAGGACTGAAACCGATACTCTGTTTTACGTAAAGAATATAACCTTCAAAATTTATTTAGCAGCGCAGAATATTAAATCATAGTTTACATATCAGGAACCAAATCCAACTGCCTTTAATTTTATTCTCACGGATGACATTGAGACAGTAAATAACAAGTGAAATAACAAAACTCTCAGAATCAATATAGAGAATTCAAGTGTCCAGCGGATTCAAAAGTTTGCTATAATAGTGAATAATTGATTTTACTGGCACCTTAATGCCTACGTCAGACAATGTTTGAAACTAGGACTAACAAGGTATACAATTTTTTCACAAATTGTCAAATTGGAAGTCGGAGAGCCAGTTACATAAATTACGATGACAAACGTTTTTCAAGTAAATTGATCCAACGCATTTATTGTGTGTTACATGCACAGTATGTAAACTGGCAACGCAACCAACACACAATACCACTAACAAGGGAACCTCCCCGTAGCACCCCCCTCAGATTTAATTATAAGTTGGCACAGTGGATAGGCCTTGAAAAACTGAACACAGATCAATCGAGAAAACAGGAATAAGTTGTGTGGAACTATGAAAAAAATAAGCAAAATATACAAACTGAGTAGTCCATGCACAAGATAGGAAACATCAAGGATAGGGTGAGCTCAAGAGCGCCGTGATCCCGTGGTTAGCATGAGCAGCTGCGGAATGAGAGGTCCTTGGTTCAAGTCTTCCTCCGAGTGAGTAGTTTAATTTTTTATTTTCAGACAATTATTATCGGTCCGTCCGTCCGTCCGATGGGAGGTAACTGCGCCATAGTATGAGGGCGCTACACCTAAACAAACATCAAAACACATGACGCGAGTCGGCTACAGCTCACGGAAGAAAGAGTATTCCCGCTAACGAGGCTCCCTGGCTGGCAGTTGACTGTTCGCTACTTTCTACGAGAATGCATTAAATACGTGAGATGCATTCCGTGGGCAATATGACTCCAGCAAATAGAGCTCGCGACTTCAATAACAATGTCAATAAATTTTTTCCGAACTGTAAGGCATCGGAAAGTTCCTTAAGGGATCGAACGATTGTCGAACATTTGTATGATTATTTCCTACATTTGTTGATAAACAGTACGTGTGGTGATGATTGTCTGAAAATAAAACGTTAAACCACTCACTCGAGGGAAGACTTGAACCAAGGACGTCTCGTTCTGCAGCTGCTCACGCTAACCACGCGACCACGGCGGCCGCGAGCTTACACTTTCCCTGATGTTGCTTATCTTGCGCATGGACTACTCAGTTTGTATATTTTGCTTATTTTTTTCATAGTTCCACACAACTTCTTCCTGTTTTCTCGATTGATCTGTGTTCAGTTTTTCAAGGCTTATCCACTGTGCCGACTTATAACTAAATCTGAGGAGGGAGCGATGGGGAGGTTCCCTTGTTAGCTATGAAACAACTGTAGCAAAACGGAGCATCCTCGTTATCCATGTGATGGATAAGACGACTAATTCGCAACATAAATGTCAATATAAGCATCAATTTCTGTTGGAACGTGGTTCCTGGACCAAATAACATACATTTCCTACGTCTTCAATGTGAATCATGTAGCAAATGTAATTTAAAGGACATAAAAATATCGAGTGAATTTACTAACATAATTATGAACCACTCACGAAGATAAATAGATGGTCACATAGTTGTCAAAAGTATTCTACAGTATTGCCATTATCCATTAGATTAGCAGCAGGAAGAAAACGTTCCCTCAGCTGTGCTGAGATACCTTGCACTAAACGAAGCTCTCGCTTCGAAGACGCCACAGCATCGTCTGCCACCATTTCATGGGAAACGAAATATCTCAAGTGTACAGTCTTAGACATAAAAACTGACCGCCAGCCGACCGCCACAGAGACTAAGTCCGAGTCGTTCACTTAGGGTGGCCAATAAAACTGACCGCACCTGACAACTCTAAGTCTGGCCATCTGCACAATCTGGCAACATGCCGGCACGGTAGCTCAGCGTGTTCGGTCAGAGCGTTAGTTACTCTTTACAATTACAGCAAAATGTTCTTTGCCGGCACGGTAGCTCAGCGTGTTCGGTGGGAGTGTTAGCTGCCCTCCGTGATAAATAAACTGAGCTAATCGATCAACAACGAACTTCAGCGGATGTCTTACGATGTCCGCCCCGAGCAGATTCAACGATCAAAAGCGAAAAAAATGAGATTAAAAAAAGTGGTAATCTTCGTGCATTCTAAACTTATGGTCGTCTGTTCGCGTCCAACTGTTGTTTTGTTTTTTTTTTTTCCTTTGTTTTACCACATTTCGGTCTAAAGTTATGAGTCTGATTGAGCATCGAAGATAATTCGCTTAATATTCTACCCACCAGCAATAATAAGTATTCCAGAAACAACTCTGCAGAACAGCTCGTGGCTGCGTAGCGATCATAACAGCTTACGCTCGAGCGTTTCCTCGCGCTGCAGAGGCTACCGGCCACCGGCCAGACGCCATCCGTCGCCTGAAATCCGGCGCCGCCCATGTGAACGCGGCACCAAGCTGACAGTGTATGTATCAGCTGTCATTTTCGAATTTGAACTTATAGTTATCATCTTGCAGTTAAGCATTGGAGTTTGCATACTTGAAACTCATGAACTACAGTTGAGCATTGTACTCGTAAAATTGAGTCGCAAGTGGAAAAAGGTGTAACATCTGCAACACAACGTTTACTTTTGGTATAACAGAGGGGTGAATGCAGAGGAGGCAGCTAGAAAGATTTGAACTGTGTTTGGAGCGAGTGCTTTTGGGAAAAATACGCCAGAAAAAGATATTCGTGTTTCGAAAAAGATCGTTCTGGCATGAATGATTTTCCACATTAAAGAAGTCTCAACTACTGATATATGTGATAGATTACCATTTTACCATCATGCGACATTTGCATTCAAAAGGCAAAGTTCAGAAGTCTGGTGTAGGAGCACTGCATGCTCTAATTAGAAACAACAAAAATCAACGGAGTGACTATTATTGAACGTCATCAGGTCACTCATCGAGCATTCCTATGCAGTACTGTTACTGGTGACGTGTTATGATGCCTTTATCGTTAACTTCCTAAGAAGAAATGAAAGGCTGAGCTCGACCAAAAGAAGTAAACTCGATGAAAGCGTAGTGTGAACATAATATTTTACATCTGATAAATCAAAAATTGTGTTTTGGGATACGAATTCTGCCCCCAGGGCGTGTGCAACACAGCTGGAATTTGTTGCCAACAACTGAGACACCTTTCGGTTGCAGTGTAAGAAAATCGAGCAACAAAACTACATCACCTGTGCTACTGTATGATAACGTACTATGTTGATTTGAGAAACAAAACTATCCAGGAGATTGATAGGAAATTCGTCTCTCAGGCGCTTGTATTGATAGGGAAGTCCTCTCTCAAGCACTTGTCCCTCTCGTTATATATTTGTAAAATTTTACCTCTCCCGCTCTTGATCGATCAACCGTCAAGGCAGTTCATTTCTAGACGAAAATACTCTTAAAACTACTCTGGTTTAATGACATCGTTAGAACCAGTAGGTTTCTACAGGCGTAGAATTTGTAAACAACTTGAGCATTGTCAGATCGTTTTAGATATCGTGAAAGAAAGTTCTGCTGCTGATTAATTTCTCTTTGATAATTACTGTTGCATCTAGTAAACTAATGGAAAATGCAATTAAAATATTCACTGTACTAATACAAATTAAATTCAACTTACTACAGAAACATCACGACGGCAGTCTATCTCAATAGAGCATTAAGTGTCTGTGAGACAATTGAGCCTATTTTAACACGAATTAGTAGGATATTACTGACTTTTGACTTCGAAAAGATCTGTTTTTATTTCATTTACTGTACCATTCGTAAATATTATGAAAATGTGACATTTCATAGATAAAATTATGTATTCACAACAACAAAAAATATGTCGGCAGAAAACAAAGGTGGCATTATGAATTTGGCAGTACCGTAAGGTTTTCGCTCTGACACTAGCGACGGAACCTCCCCACCGCACCCCCCTCAGATTAGGTTATAAGTTGTCACAGTGGATAGGCCTTGAAAAAGTACACAGATCAATCGACAAAACAGGAAGAAGTTGTGTGGAACTATGAGAAAAATAAGCAAAATATACAAACTGAGTAGTCCATGCGCAAGATACGCAACATCAAGGACCGTCAGAGCTGAGGTGCGCCGTGGTCCCGTGGTTAGCGTGAGCAGCTGCGGAACGAGGGTCCTTGTTTCAAATCTCCCCTCGAGTGAGAGTTTTACCCTCTTTATTTTCGCAAAGTTATGATCTGTCCGTTCGTTCATTGACGTCTCTGTTCACTGTAATAAGTGTAGTGTCTGTGTTTTGCTACCGCACCGCAAAACCGTGCGATTAGTAGACGAAAGGACGTGCCTCTCCAATGGGAACCGAAAACATTTGATCGCAAGGTCATAGGTCAACCAATTCCTCCACAGGAAAACACGTATGATATATTATATACGACAATGGTGACGGCATGTGCCTCACATGACAGGAGTCATGTACACTTGGCGAATGGGTAAAAAGGTTCTTCTACCTTGCCCGATTTAGGTTTTCTTGTGGATGTGATAATCACTCCCACAAAAGTGATGAAAACATAAGAGTTTGTCACATAACCTGAAAATAAAATATTGAACTTCCACGAGCGGAAAGATTTGAACCGGGGACCTCCTGTTCCGCAGCTGCTCACGCTAACCACGGGACCACGGCGCTTCTGAGTTCCCAATAACCTTGATGTTGCATATCTTATGCATGGACTACTCAGTTTGTATATTTTGCTTATTTTTTTCATAGTTCCACACAACTTCTTCCTGTTTTCTCGATTGATCTGTGTTCAATTCTTCAAGGCCAACTTATATATATATATATATACAGGGTGATTTAAAAAGAATACCACAACTTTAAAAATGTGTATTTAATGAAAGAAACATAATATAACCTTCTGTTATACATCATTACAAAGAGTATTTAAAAAGTTTTTTTTCACTCAAGAACAAGTTCAGAGATGTTCAATATGGCCCCCTCCAGACACTCGAGCAATATCAACCCGATACTCCAACTCGTTCCACACTCTTGTAGCATATCAGTCGTAACAGTTTGGATAGCTGCTGTTATTTCTCGTTTCAAATCATCAATGGTGGCTGGGAGAGGTGGCCGAAACACCATATCCTGAACAACTGTCGTCGATTCACTTCTGCCGTACTCAATAACACAAAAAGCTTTCTGTTGAGCGGTCGCCATCTCAGCATCAACTGACGCTGACGCTTAGTCAACAGCGCCTCAAGCGAACAAATGTACAACCAAATGAAACTTTATAGCTCCCTTAATTCGCCGACAGATAGTGCTTAGCTCTGCCTTTTGTCGTTGCAGAGTTTTAAATTCCTAAAGTAGTGGTATTCTTTTTGAATCACAGGGTGATATATATATATATATATATATATACAGGGTGATATATATATATATATATATATATATATATATATACAGGGTGATATATATATATATATATATATACAGGGTGATATATATATATATATATATATATACAGGGTGATATATATATATATATATATATATATATATATATATATATACAGGGTGATATATATATATATATATATATACAGGGTGATATATATATATATATATATATATATATACAGGGTGATATATATATATACAGGGTGATATACAGGGTGATATATATATATATATATATATATATACAGGGTGATATATATATATATATATATATATATATATATATATATACAGGGTGATATATATATATATATATATATATATATATATATATATATATATACTGTGCCAACTTAGAACTAAATTTGAGGGAGGTGCGATGGGGAGGTTCGCTTGCAAGAGTTACTGAAAGTAGCAAGACGAATTTTGCTCGAGCGTTGTCTTACTATTCCCTTATTGAGTTTTCATCTGCCTGCTTGTAGCTGTGCTACAAAAGAATTAAAAATCTGTCTTTCAGCGAGTCTCGAAAGGCGAACGAAAGCAGCTTGCACCTGGTAGCTAAGCATGTTACCTGGGAACTGGTTTTTTCTAAAGTGGAAAGACATCCTTTTGTGCTTGAATTGTTGGCAAATGTCAGTCAGACGTGTGCCATTGGTCTAAGCGTTTCGGTGTGTTGAATTTGTACCAATGACTTTGTACAGGTTTTTTTCTGTCCCAAATAGAGTTGAAGTCCCCCACTAGTATTTTCACGTCATCTTGGTGAATTTTGCTCATAGTATTTTCGAGTGTCTTCCAGAATTTTTCGATATTTTTGGTGTTTTTCTTATTTTCGATGTTGATAATGACACGTGCATTGATGAGTATTTATTTTTTACTGGAGCTCTGAATGAGCATAGTCATAAGTCGCTTGTTGATGGGCCGGCCGCGGTGGCCGAGCGGTTCTAGGCGCTTCAGTCCGGAACCGGGTGACTGCTACGGTCGCAGGTTCGAATCCAGCCTCGGGCATGGATGTGTGTGATGTCCTTAGGTTAGTTAGGTTTACGTAGTTCTAAGTTCTAGGGGACTGATGACCTCCGCTGTTAAGTCCCATAGTGCTCAGAGCCATTTGAACCTTTTGATTGTTGATGGGTGTGATTTCTTTGACAGAGTTGATGATAGATCTGTGTTCGAGAAATGCCATGCCGAAGATTGGTACGCCTTTCACTACCTTTTGTTGTATTTTGCTCTTGAAGATGCAATGGTTTCCTTAATGCAAGGTTTAATTGTCAGTTAGTCGTGGTTCTTGAAGAGCAAGGATGAGAATTTTTTGTCGGTCGATTTCTTTTGTGAGATTATTTAGTTTTCGCGTTTGGATCAATGTATCGATGTTTACTTTTAAATGCATGTTTTTTGCTTGTAGGGAAATTTACCAGAGATCTTCGATATTCTCTGCCGTGCTAACCTGGACTCCCCAGAATCCGAAAATCCAACTGCCGCCTGTCGACAGCCGGGTTGTGTACCACCTGGGGTAAAGTTGACTTTGCTTGCATAGTTCATGTTTGCTTGTGTTTCATTGGTTTGGGTTGGGTGATACCAGGACCGGACAGGACCAGAGGGAGGGTGTTGAAGCCTTTGAAAGCAAATATTTTCAGCCGAGCTCATTGAGCTAACAGACGGTGACCAGAGTAGCGGTGATTTTCACTCAGACGTGTCTGGATTTTGGGTTCAACGGATTGAGTAGCCGTTTGGGATTGTGTTAGTATTTGTTTCACCCCTAGTATTTGATTACCTCGGTACCACCCAGATGGTGGAGGGTTTCCCCTTTCCGCCACACGCGATTATTATTATTATTATTATTATTATTATTATTATTATTATTATTATTATTGTCATTATGTCATCAGCAAATCCGATATGGTGTATCTTCCCACCACTGAAATAGATGTGTATTGTTCGATTCAGTATTTCCATCACATAAATGTGGGTTATAATTACGTTACATTGCTGCTAGTAGACATATTTCCCACTTTTTATTAGACAGTTGCTACCTGTTACTCCATCATAGGAATTTATGTGCGCAGCATTGTTGCAATACGGACGTTCAAATTATCCGATTTCTGTAATTTCAATCCGATACCAGATCGTTCTAATCGGATTCAGCCAGGCAGTCTTAATGTGGATATCCGACTACGACTCTCATCATATGATGGTAAACCACATTCTTAATCGGACTGTTGAATATAGATCACTTATCTATGACAGGACCTGAATTCTTAAACACTGTGGAAAAATAATAATCCAATGTGCTTATTACAAACACGTTATTTAAATATAAATATATGAACTAACGTGATAACAGTTTATTTACAGGAGCAGAGCTCCATCCATCGTAGCAGAGCAGTGCGAGATTGGTTTCAGGGCCAAGAGAGGATAAAGGTCTTGCCGTTTGTTCCACGATCACCAAACATCAACCAGATAGAGAATATGTGGGCAGAGGTAACAAGGCCATTGCCACGTGGATCTACAAAAGCAAGCGACCTTTGGACAAATATAGAAAACATATGTTGGAAAGTAAACCATCACGCTACACTGTCGACGACTTAATGAAATCAATTCCCCTACGCCTTTGAGAAATCTTACGTAATGATCGTGGGTGGGTTGGTTACTAAAAGTATAAAAAAATGTTCAAATGTGTGTGAAATCTTATGGGACCTAACTGCTAAGGTCATCAGTACCTAAGCTTACACACTACTTAACCTAAATTATCCTAAGGACAAACACACACACCCATGCCCGAGGGAGGACTCGAACCTCCTCCGGGATCAGCCACGCAGCCCATGACTGCAGCGCCCCAGACCGCTCGGCTAATCCTGCGTGGCTACTAAAAGTATACTCGTCCACAAAACCCATGTGGGCAATTATCTGATAATCAGTCAAGCTTTGCCTTGTCGCAGCTCTTTAGCATACAAGTCCATTTACTTTCAGGCTCCTCCTTACAATTCTTGCAACGCAAGGTAATTGAAAAAACTCATCCACTCGACGCCAACTGAGGAACTGACTGGTGCATGTGTTGTTCAACACACAGTAGTTGTCACCCTCACTGTAATCAATGACTGTGTGTGTGAGTGTGTGCGTGTGTGCGTGAGTTTTCGTGTTCATGCGCAATCTGAATCAATACCATTAACATTAGAGAGACACCCAACAATAAATATTGCATCAAATATGACTGTAAAGTATTTTAATGCGATGGGAAGTTACTAACTGAATTTTCACCCAACCCACGTCCTGCATATTACGTTAAGTAAGATGTATTAACTCCGTAGTATCGTTAGCAGAGACAGTGCGCTCTTGTCGAGGCTCGCGACAAGCGCAGCGATCAGCAGTGCCCAATGCCGCCGCGATTTGTTTATGTTGGCTGAGCGTGGACACTGCAGCAGACGCTTCGCCATAAACAGAAAGAAATCACCTTGGCTTTGACTGCAGTGAGCGGATATCACTACCTGCGTGTTCTTATAGTAACCAACGTGAGACAGTACTCACAGGTGCCATGGAGCAATTGCAACGGATATCATGTCATTAGTCATCAGAATATTAACCAGTGATGAACTGTCCACTCTATTTGAATCCCAAGAAAATAGGAACCTTCTCACAAAGGAATGTGAGGTGATATCAATATTTATCCAACATACAAAAATTAACTGCAGGGCTTTCATGTATGCAGTAGTAGCACACAAGGAAATATTATGTCTTGGAAGCGTATATTTCATTTCCTCTTCTCATATTAACGTCCTTGTTTTAGAATGAAGTGAGAAAATAAACACGAAAAACTTAAGTTCCTGAGAAGCATATAAGTCATTTCCTCTTCTCATATCATAACTTTTGTTTTAGTATGAATCCTGCTTCGGGCATGGATGTGTGTGATGTCCTTAGGTTAGTTAGGTTTAAGTAGTTCTAAGTTCTAGGGGACTGATGACCACAGCTGTTAAGTCCCATAGTGCTCAGAGCCATTTGAACCTTTGTTTTAGTATGAGGTAAAAAAATAAACAGTTTAGGGTTCTGAAACATAATATGACACCAGATTCTTATCGTAGGCGCTATCGGAAACGCAAAAAGCAGGGAGCTGTCCATTCTTTTGTCCAAAAGTCTGCTTCCTTTCATGCATTACTCACGCTAGGAGATTCTTATTTAAGGACTTGTGGGCATCAAGTTTTTCAGCAGACCAAGCCTTATGTTATTGTGCTAATTACGGTATGGAAAAAATGCAACAAAGACGAGTTCCCCTAGAGCAGTGAGGATATTTGCACATCTCTGTATTCAGCAATGACTGCCAGCTGCCACAACACTTCACAGAATCCTTGCGGCAGGCAACACAACTGTGCGTGCACTTCAGACTTCATTCAGTAAGACGTCAGGAGATGGTTGGAAACGTCAAATTAACGTTGCTTTCCGAGTCGTATTCAATCCAGAATGAGGTGTTATTAAGGTAGTTGAACGTTCTAGCAATTACACTTCTGTAATTCCCATATGAGTATTTCGATAGTCAAAAGCACCCGTTAATGTGAAACCATTTGGAACTGCATTAACATCAAACTGCAAGAACTTGAGACAATACGTGGACTCTTCTCTTCGCTAGGTGACCTATTACCAATATTTAGGATTCTCTCCGTCCTAGGCGTAATGGAAATGGAACTTCAGAGGCGCTTTCCGCTATTCTTGACAAACATGAGAAACTTGTAATCACTGCGAGTTACAACTGTATCATGATAATGGGTCAGGTTGTCAGTAGTTGTGGTGGTGTTATGCTGTCAAACTGCTTACAGCAACGTTAATGGTGGCGCACATAATTTAGCGCTGACTACCTACTTAAGTAAAGATAGTGTTATGGCGTCGTCGCTTGTCTTTATTTGGCCTCAGCCTGAGTAATCCGATTTAATGAACATAGTACTACATTCGCGGGCTGCTAATGATACAGTATGACTACCGAGATCATCGTGCGGGTATTACATTAATTCTGCAATGAATTGCTTAAAAAATATTACCCTCAGCTATGCAGCTGGAATGACTCATTACACAGGTACTCTATGCTGCACTTGGTTAAGTGATCAGTTCGCTGCAATCCTTCTTCTACTGTTTGTAAATACGTATATACTTCAAAAATGGTTCAAATGCCTCTGAGCGCTATGGGACTTAACGCCTGTGGTCATCAGTCCGCTAGAACTTAGAACTACTTAAACCTAACTAACCTAAGGACATCAGACACATCCATGCCCGAGACTGGAGTCGAACCTGAGACCGTAGCTGTCGCGCGGTTCCAGAGTGTAGCGCCTAGAACCGCTCGGCCAGCTTGGCCGGCATACTTGTATACTGACCATTCATATTTGACTAAATATGAACTACAATCTAATTCGGCCGGCCGCGGTGGTCTAGCGGTTCTGGCGCTGCAGTCCGTGCTGACCACTGTACTATTATTTTTTTTAAATTTTGAGAAAACTTTCAGCACCAGGTAGGCGGAGGCAAAGAGGGCAGGGGTCGAAAATCCGAGGCCTGGCCACAATGCCTCCCCCATACCTGTCACTGAGCAGCTGCATTATTCACATGTATTCCATGTTTGCACTTATATATTCCTTTAAATTTGTAGAACAAAACTGAAGTAGTAATTAAGGTAAAACAAATTACAGATTGTCGCCTCCAATGGCGTGCGTTCCTTGTGGAACATAACTTATAACAGTGACCAGGGTGACGGAAAAATAAATAACAAACATTCATTCAGAAATATATTCACAATTTAAGTTATTATGCACTGGATGCATATGAGGTCTGTAAGGAAGCCATATCTTTTTCAACAAATGGAAGAAGTTTCGGAGCCGGAGGGGTTTTGCCAAATTAGAACAGTTCTGATTTTAGAATCAACGTAAAAGAATATTCCAGGAATAAAAAAAAAGTTAAAGAATAGTATTCTGCTTCTAATCAATAAAACTGTCCACATCTTTGTAGCCCACATAAAGCAATAGATAAAAAATTTTTAAACCATTCCTTATATTTGTTACTCTTCTTCAGCTTAAAATGTTCTTCTGCCATATAAAACATGCACTCTTCTAAGTTCTAAGCTTTGTTTATTACGACGTAAAACACAGACTGTCCCAGAAGCCACGAATAACTGTTATTCTTTGCGGACGGGTAACATTTCCAGTCGGGCTGTAAAGCTTCAGTTATCGGTATATGACTTTCTGCGGTTCTGTTGATAGTGCTAACTTCTTCCTAGTCCAGTTCCAAATTCTGATTCTATTTTCACATAAGAAGGTGTGCGCTACGGGTTTCTACAAGCCCACATTTGTCGCAGTATGGAGATGGTCTCAATTTGATTTTTCATAATCGTTACGCTGTGGGTATGGTTTCGTTTACAGCGTCGCACCATACGGCAGAGACTCTAGTTGGTATAATTTTAATGTTGATATTTTTCCAGACTTTCCTCCAGTTTTTTGTACGTTAATTTACCGGAGTTGATTTGTATAGACGATGTCTGGTAATAAAATCAAAGACTTTTCTAGTGTTGGTTTGTGCTGGTGGAAGTCTTATACAACTCCAATCGCCATAGTACTTTCGGACGTAATCTAGGCTGGCGTGCTACATTAACAGGAGCGTTCCTATCCCTAGGATCTAACGAGAGGAACAGAAGTATCGTGATGCTTGTCTTAGTAGCATGTATTAGTTTAAAGGCACGTCTTTAACTCCAAGTCCTCTGTTTTGCCTCTGCGAAGTCGCCGTGTGAAAGGATAGTTTGAAGATATTTTGTTTCCACACATACCAAGAGGCTACATCTAATATTTTATGTGCAGTGACCTGCAGTATCGGTAAGACTGCTGCGACATGATAAACTTTCTTAAGTATGTATGTATTTATATACTGAACTTTCTGAAGTCAGTCTAACGATCGCAAGTCATGGTCCTTCAACAAGGATCCGATGACATTAAGTTTACGCTCCCAATTTTTCGTGGCCATGCGCCTGGGACTCGCCCTTAACCACAATCCGAGAGGGAGACTCTCTTCAGTTACATCTAACCAGTGCGCACCTGTTGCACTATTGTAGGAACCGAGATGCAGTATTTTGGATTTAAAATTTTGTAAATTTGTGGTAAGAACTTATGGAACCAAGTTGCTTATGTCATCGGTCTCTAAGCTTACATACTACTTAATCTAACTTAAACTATGGACAACACACACACCCATGCCGGAGGGAGGACTCGAAGCTCCGACGGTGGGCGCTGTCGGGACACAGTAACCAACCTCTCTGCAGCACCTATCTACACACGTTCCTCCCGAGACGCGAATTCCCATCTTTGCCGCATACCACATGCGCGGTACCCCCCCTCCCCCCCCCCCCTCCTCCTCCCCGGCCGCTATTCCACTCGCTCGCGGCCACACTGTATTCCCGCGAGGGTTCGGACGATGTCGTGCGTCTAGCACTGAAAACTTTAGATGACCCGTCGAAACCCAAATAATTATACAGGATGTTTCAGGAGAAATAGTAAATATTGTAGGAGATGGTAGTATAGACAAACTGCAGAAACAATGACATATAACATGTGTCCAATTTTTATTGAACATACATATAGCTAGGTTGTAGTGTATCTATAGGTAGCCCTGGATGAAAAAATATTATGAACACCTCACATAAAGAATGTGTTCGACTGCGAAAGACAATCTTATAAGCACTAGAAACCGTCTTAGGGTAAACTGGGGTCTAAACCCAGTACTGACTGGGTATACACATCTGCAAAAAGACCATTGATAATTTATAGGCCTATAATATGAACGAAGTCGAACAGAAGGTGGCTGCTAGGGAGTCAGACAAAGTGCAGAGACTGATCTGCTTTCACAAACAGATGGAATTATCAGGACATCCACTCTTGGGATTGATATTACGCTAGACGTGCCCGCCTTACACCTGTGGCTTAAGATGGAGGCAGCGGCAGGGACATACAGACTAAAAATTGGAAATAGCTGGATATAGTTAGAATATACGTAATCCCAAATCAGTATGGCGATGGCTCGGGAAATGCCGACTAACTATACAATAACTTGTAGCTGTTTCAATAAACCTTGCCATGTAACAGTTGGAAGCAGGGAGCAGTGGAAGAACGAACCACTACACCGTGCAGGACACATAATATAGTGGTTTCCTGACAGGTCGAAAACAGATGAAAGTACCGGGTCTGGTGTACTGCCTATAATCTCTTCAGGGAAGATGGCCACAGTATTACATGACATCTTCTACAAGCATCTGCACGGAGGAGAATTAGAGTAGACCCTACAAAAATCGTAGCATCTACTTTTATTCAGACAGCCAAGCAGCTCTGAAATCTCTATCAGCCTGTACAACTAGATCGAAGGTCGTTGCAGAATGCCATGAAGCATTTTCTTTCGGACATGTCCGAAAGAACAGACACCACACATATATCCATATACAGGGTGTTTCAGGAGGAATAGTAGATATTTTAGCAGGTGGTAGTAAGATGAATTGCATAAAAAAATTCCATATAAATGCGTCCACTTTTTATTGAGGACAGAGATACAGCTGCTAGTACGTAACCCTAACAAACTCAAATCAAATGCAAATGAGGACGTTCAAAGTTAATTTTCAAAAATTCCCCCACCAACTTTAATGCACATTTGACTTCTCTTGATAACACCACGTGTAGCTCTTCTGAGATCGTCTTTGCGTTCTTTTATGAAGGCTGCACTATTCATAATCCGAACAATCCAATCGGCTCTTGGGTTTACGTTTTCTTTGTAGACTTCGCCTTTAACAATCCCCGCAGGCAAAAACCTAAAGAGAGAACGTCCAGGGACCTTGAAGGCCAAGAAAAGTGCCCATATCTAATGATCCATCTTCCTGAGAATGTTAGGTTTGGATAATGTGTCACCTGACGACTAGAATTTGCAGGAGCCCCGTCATGCTGGAGGAACATAGGCATTCCTGTAACCAAATGAACCTCTTCCAATAACGCTGGAAGTCATTTTCAAGGAATTGAAGACAACTGGGTCCTGTAAGGACCAACATACGAAACGGAAATGCATTGAACCCAGCTGTATGTACGAAATAAAAATTGGACACATGTTATATGGCATTTCTTCTGCAATTTGTCTATACTACCACCTCCTACAATATTTACTATTCCTCCTGAAACATCCTGTATAATTATTTGGGTCTCGACGGGTCATCTAAAGTTTTCAGTGCTAGACGCACGACATCGTCCGAACCCACGCGGGAATACGGTGTGGGGGCGAGCGAGTGGAATAATGGCCGGAAGGGTTGGTCTCATAAGTTCTTATCACAAATTTACAAAATTTTAAATCCAAAATACTGCATCTCGGTTCTTACAATAGTGCAATAGGTGCGCACTGGTTAGATGTAACTGAAGAGAGACTCCAGCTCGGATTGTGATTAAAGGCAAATCCCAAGCGCATGGCCACGAAAAATTGGGAGCGGGAACTTAATGTCATCGGAACCTTGTTGATGGCCCATGATATGCGATCGTTAGACTGACTTCATAAAGTTCAGTTTATAAATACATACATACTTAGCAAAATTTATCATGTCGCAGCAGTCTTACCGATGCTGCAGGTCACTGCACATGAAATATTAGATGTAGCCTCTTGGTATGTGTGGAAACAAAATATCTTCAAAGTGTTCTTCCACACGGCGACTTCGCGGAGGCAAAACAGAGGACTTGGAATTAAAGACGTGCTTTTAAACTAATACACGCCACTAAGACAGGCATCACGAAATTTCTATTCCTCTCGTTGGATCCTGGGGATAGGAACGCTCCTGTTAATGTAGCACGCCAGCCTAGATTACGTCCGAAAGTACTATGGCGATTGGAGCTGTATAAGACTTCCACCAGCACAAACCAACAATAGAACCGTCTATGGTTATATTACCAGACATCGTCTACAAAAACCAATTCCGGTAAATTAACCTACAAAAAACTGGCTTCTGGGACAGTTTGTGTTTTACGTCGTAATACACAAAACTTAGAACTTAGAAGAGTGCATGTTTTATATTGCAGAAGAACATTTTAAGCTGAAGAAGAATAACAAATATAAGGAATGGTTTAAAATTTTTTTTATCTATTGCTTTATGTGGGCTACAAAGAGGTGGACAGTTTTATTGATTAGCAGCAGAATACTATTCTTTCACTTTTTTTATTCCTTGAACATTCTTTTACGGTGGTTCTAAAATCAGAACTGTTCTAATTTGTCAAAACACCTCCGGCTCCGAAACTTCTTCCATTTGTCGAAAAATATATGGCTTCCTTACAGACCGATGAGACCGATGACCTCGCTGTTTGGTCTTTTCCCCCAACAAACTCACCCCAACCAGTTCCCAGGTAACATGCTTAGCTACCAGGTGCAAGCTGCTTTCGTTCGCCTTTCGAGACTCGCTGAAAGACAGATTTTTAATTCTTTAGTAGCACAGCTACAAGCAGGCAGATGAAAACTCAATAAGGGAATAGCAAGACAACGCTCGAGCAAAATACGTCTTGCTACTTTCAGTAACTCTTAGTGTCAGAGCGAAAACCTTACGGTGCTGCCACATTCCTAATGCCACTTTTGTTTTCTGTCGACATATTTTTTGTTGTTGTGAATACATAATTTTATCTATGAAATATCACAATTTCATAATACTTACGAATGGTACAGGAAATGAAATAAAAACAGATCTTTTCTAAGTCAAAAGTCAGTAATATCCTACTTAATTGTGTTAAAATAGACTCAATCGTCTCACAGACACTTAATGCTTTAATAAGATAGACTGCCGTCGTGATGTTTCTGTAGTAAGCTGAATTTAATTTGTATTAGTACAGTGAATATTTTAATAGCATTTTCCATTAGTTTACTAAACGTAACAGTAATTATCAAAGAGAAATTAATCAGCAGCAGAACTTTCTTTCACGATATCTAAAACGATCTGACAATGCTCAAATTGTTTACAAATTCTACGCCTGTAGAAACCTACTGGTTCTAACGATGTCATTAAACCAGAGTACTTATAAGAGTATTTTCGTCTAGAAACCAACTGCCTTGACAGTTTATCGATCATGCGCGGGAAAGATAAAATTTTACAAATATATAACGAGAGGGACAAGTGCTTGAGAGAGGACTTCCCTATCAATACAAGCGCCTGAGAGACGAATTTCCTATCAATCTCCTGGATAGTTTTGTTTCTCAAATCAACATAGTACGTTATCATGCAGCAGCACAGGTGATGTAGTTTTGTTGCTCGATTTTCTTACACTGCAACCGAAAGGTGTCTCAGTTGTTGGCAACAAATTCCAGCTGTGTTGCACACGCCCTGGGGGCAGAATTCGTATCCCAAAACACAATTTTTGATTTATCAGATGTAAAATATTATGTTCACACTACGCTTTCATCGAGTTTACTTCTTTTAGTCGAGCTCAGCCTTTCATTTCTTCTTAGGAAGTTAACGATAAAGGCATCATAACACGTCACCAGTAACAGTACTGCATAGGAATGCTCGATGAGTGACCTGATGACGTTCAATAATAGTCACTCCGTTGATTTTTGTTGTTTCTAATTAGAGCATGCAGTGCTCCTACACCAGACTTCTGAACTTTGCCTTTTGAATGAAAATGTCGCATGATGGTAAAATGGTAATCTCTCACATATATCAGTAGTCGAGACTTCCTTAATGTGGAAAATCATTCTTTCGACAAAGAAACACGAATATCTTTTTCTGGCGTATTTTTCCCAAAAGCACTCGCTCCAAATACAGTTCAAATCTTTCTAGCTGCCTCCTCTGCATTCACCCCTCTGTTATACCAAAAGTTGTGTTGCAGATGTTACACCTTTTTCCACTTGCGACTCAATTTTACAATGCTTAACTGTAGTTCATGAGTTTCAAGTATGCAAACTCCAATGCTTAACTGCAAGATGATAACCAGAACTTCAAATTCGAAAATGACAGCTGATACATACACTGACAGCTTGGCGCCGCGTTCACATGGGTGGCGCCGGATTTCAGGCGACGGGTGGCGTCTGGCCGGTGGCCGGTAGCCGATGAAGCGCGAGGAAACGCTCGAGCGTAAGCTGTTATGATCGCTACGCAGCCACGAGCTGTTCTGCGGAGTTGTTTCTGGAATACTTGTTATTGCTGGTGGGTAGAATATTAAGCTACTTATCTTCGATGCTCAATCAGACTCATAACTTTAGACTGAAATGTGGTAAAACAAAGGAAAAAAAAAGGTGGACGCGAACAGGCGACCATAAGTTTAGAATGCACGAAGATTACCACTTTTTTTTAATCTCTTTTTTCGCTTATGATCGTTGCATCTGCTCGGAGCGGACATCGTAAGACATCCGCTGAAGTTCGTTGTTGATCGATTAGCTCAGTTTATTTATCACGGAGGGCAGCTAACACTCCCACCGAACACGCTGAGCTACCGTGCCGGCAAAGAACATTTTGCTGTAATTGTAAAGAGTAACTAACGCTCTGACCGAACACGCTGAGCTACCGTGCCGGCATGTTGCCAGATTGTGCAGATGGCCAGACTTAGAGTTGTCAGGTGCAGTCAGTTTTATTGGCCACCCTAAGTGAACGACTCGGACTTAGTCTCTGTGGCGGTCGGCTGGCGGTCAGTTTTTATGTCTAAGACTGTACACTTGAGATATTTCGTTTCCCATGAAATGGTGGCAGACGATGCTGTGGCGTCTTCGAAGCGAGAGCTTCGTTTAGTGCAAGGTATCTCAGCACAGCTGAGGGAACGTTTTCTTCCTGCTGCTAATCTAATGGATAATGGCAATACTGTAGAATACTTTTGACAACTATGTGACCATCTATTTATCTTCGTGAGTGGTTCATAATTATGTTAGTAAATTCACTCGATATTTTTATGTCCTTTAAATTACATTTGCTACATGATTCACATTGAAGACGTAGGAAATGTATGTTATTTGGTCCAGGAACCACGTTCCAACAGAAATTGATGCTTATATTGACATTTATGTTGCGAATTAGTCGTCTTATCCATCACATGGATAACGAGGATGCTCCGTTTTGCTACAGTTGTTTCATAGCTAACAAGGGAACCTCCCCATCGCTCCCTCCTCAGATTTAGTTATAAGTCGGCACAGTGGATAAGCCTTGAAAAACTGAACACAGATCAATCGAGAAAACAGGAAGAAGTTGTGTGGAACTATGAAAAAAATAAGCAAAATATACAAACTGAGTAGTCCATGCGCAAGATAAGCATCCTCAAGGATAGTGTGACCTCGCAGGCGCCGTGGTCGCGTGGTTAGCGTGAACAGCTGCGGAACGAGGGGTCCTTGGTTCAAGTCTTCTTCCGACACTCGTGTAGAATTTCATACATGTTACTGCCTACTTTATCCGCTTCTGTCAATAATGGAATTGACTTAAGTGTGGCACTGAATGATTTTTAACTGAATTTCGTGATGAATCTTCACGCATTGCTAAATTTGAACACTTTCATGGTAGGTCAGCAACGGTAATCCTGTGTGACTGGTCTGAAGGTTAACACAGACCGTTCCGCGGCCGAATGCGGATACTATTTTGCTAATTCGTAACGATCTGGGGTTCTTTGTCTTACTGAAACAGTTATGTTATCTCGATAAGTTGAAATTCATTTTTATTGGTAGAGTTCATACCAATTAGCGTTTCTTCATTCAGTTCTGTCTTATATTTACGTGTTGTATTTAACACACTAATCAGCATTAATACAGTCATACGAATTGTTGAAAACAGCCAAAAAAAGTTTAAATAGTTTGTCAATTTCACGGCTGTGCATAGTATGTTGGTAGCACTTCGTCGCCTTGCCTGTTATGCTGTGTAGCAGACTTTAAAGCTATGCGGATCAGCATAACGAAAGGGCGAGGGATCTCGCTCGTTTTGTCCACGACTGTACAAAATATTTGTAAATTTGTGGTAAGATCTTACGGGACTAACTGCTTAGATCATCGGTCCGTAAGCTTACACACTACTTAATCTAACTTAAACTTACTTACGCTATGGACAACACACAATCCTATGTCCGAGGCAGGACTCGAAACTCCGACGGGGGGGAGCCGCACAGACCGTGTCAAAACGTTAAGCGACTGGACGTCCATATCATCGACCGGGAGGGGACCTGAAGTCGTCGATGTTGGTTGTGGCGCCGGGGTAGCGTCAGGTTGTGAGTGTGACGCGACGACCCCGGCGATATCCTTCGAAGTTCAAACGGACACCGATACGTGGTCCGACTGACGACTGTCGGCGGGAGAAGAGAGCGCCGATGCGTAGGTGATCGGAAACACCGTCATCGGAGTCGGAGGCGTCACGGTATCATTTGGATGATGCTTCTCCGAAGAACGGTATACGTTTGGAATTCCATCCAGCATTCGGTAATGTAGCCATTTACAGTGCCATACAGTGTTGAGGGGGGAGGGGGGGGGCAGGAGTGCCGCGATAACGTCTTCCGCCGGGGTCTCGAATGGTAGGTCGAAAACTCGTATGGTGTGCATGCTCAAGCCTGCGTGGTCGACAGTGACCGCACCGATATTGCCTTCGGCGTTGCAAAAGCGTAGTTCGTGTTTGGTGTGACGAAGTATTCTTTCACACACTGCGTCATTGACGGCTTTGAAGTATACAGTACTGCTTTAGATGGACAAATGGATGCCCAAAATAAAGGAAGCTTGGATCTTAGCAATGTGGTGTAGGAAGCGTTCCACTTCCAAGGCATTTGGTCGGGCGCCGTCACTGCATGAGGTCAATCGTTGTGTGTATTTTCGAAAACGGTTGGCCATCGTCCTCGTATACGTCATCGACACTTAGTGACGACCGCTGAAAGTAATCAGGAGCGAGCGCTAGCGCTTCGCAGGCGGAAACAAGAGCTAGTCCGGATTGCATCATTTTAAAAGATTATAGCAACCAATACGGACAACAAAAATCTGTTTTACCACCAGTTGTTGCAAAAAATTACATAATTTCCCTGGAAGATCTTTATCTAATCGACTGCTTCAGTCGGAAAACTCTTTGTTCGCAGTAGCCTACATTTTCTCGCAATAAAATTTGCTTATGTTGTAACGTAACAAACACTTTTGGCTACGAAATAAAAATGGTTGAAATTACCTATCTCCATTCATATCAATATTTTTATTTATATTTGATTTATCAGCTCTCATTGTGTGATACAAGTTTTTGTATTTGATTTCCCTTTCAGAAACTACCCGCAACATTATTAACATTTATTGAAAATCACAACTTGCCTTCCATAAACAAATCCCACCAAACCTGATACGTGACCACTGCTCAAATTAAAACACTTTCCTTCAAAAATGGTTCGAAGCAATTCAAGTAACTCAGTCGAAGTGCCAGGTAAAAATACCTCGATACAGGTAACTTGTATCATCTGAATTAGTATTGCATAGTTGAAACATCGACAGAAATGCATAGTAACATTAAAGACAATATCCGATTCCAGATCTGTAATCTATCAATCAAGTACAATATTTTGATACACATATCAGCCACATTCTGTTAAACTTTTATTTTGCCACATTTGTAGTAATTTTCTTTCTTTGTATGTTAACCCACTCATCGCCTTGTCAACCTCGTTGAATCTATACATCCATAGGAAATTATAAAAATGGATACACGTATGTATTTATGTATATATGTACGAGGCGCGTTCAATAAGTGATGCAACATATTTTATTGTTTCTGTAAGCGGGTTGGTTTTATTTAGGATTGCAATACACCATATTATTTCCCACCATTTTAGATACAAAACACTACTTTTCAACATAATCGCCGTCCAATGCAACTACCTTATGCCACCTTGGTGGGAGGGCCTGAATGTCCGCATAGCACCGCTCTACTGGTCGACTTTGGAGCCAACGTCTTGTTGAATCAATAACCTCCCCATCATCCACGTACTGCTTTCGGTGGAGTGCAACCTTCATTGGGCCAAACAGAGGGAAGTCGGAAGGTTCGAGATCTGAGCTCAAACAGCATGGATGAGGAAGATGACAGGAGCCTCGCCCACTGCCTCACCGTACCTTTGGCCATATCCAGATCTCTGTAAACATTCTGCAAGTGCCTATGATTATCTATACTCTGGTTTTACGCCAAAAATCTTAATGACAGCTCTCTGCTGGGAAGGCAACCCCCGTTGCAGGCGCCATTTTGAAGGCTACGTGTAGCGGAGCCATCACCTATTGGAACTTGTAAAACTATAGAGACTGAAGCAGGAATATTCCACTGCATCTCACAACAAATTCCTCTTTTTGTCAACCGAAATTAGTCGAGGAAAAGAAATGTGTTGCATTACTTATTGAACTCCCCTCCTACATATGAACGTATGCATGTTTCACAAATCCTAAACCTCTGGATCGATTTCAAACATTTGCTGTCTAGATAAAATCACTGTGGGGTTAAGAGCTACCCATCTATAAAAGGGGTGACTTTTGTGGCGGCGTTCGTAGCGACAAACACTTCGCTGTAGAAACGGCTTACGAAGTCACCGCCACACTTTTAATAGCGGGCCGACCGGTCCGCTGGAACAGTGAACAGAAAGATGAAAACCCAAACACTCTGATTAAATAAAAGTCGGTACTTATCTTTATTAACGAAGATACAGAAACACATTAGTGAACTCTGTGTCTACAGAAATCTGTCTAGTTCGAGTCGGAGCGGCTAGGTCAGCGTCGGCTGACGACAAACAACAACTCTGCTGCGATGAACACACAACTGACCAGCAAGTACACAAATCGGTGGCGAGTATACCACTGAGCGGCGAATACAGAACTGTCCTAGCGCTCGCGACTCCAGCGCTTAAGAAGCCAGAAGCCAGCGATGGCGCGCGCAGACTTGCGGCGATTTCCTGTATCGCTGGCGCTGCTTATGCGGACGGCGTCCGGACTTTGATGCTGCCAACCATTTGGCAGCGGGCTCGGTTGGCATTACTGGCTAGGATATAACAGTGACAGTTGTATTGAAAAAGCCCGCTACCCAGTGTGGTTTTCGACCATCCTTCTCTGCCGATAACCCTCTCCTTCACCTCACTCATCTCCTCTCCGAACAGCTCAACTCCCTTCGATCTGCCATCTTCCTCTTCCTCGACCTTGAATGTGCCTACGACTGTGTATGGCATTCCGGGCTCCTCTTCAAGCTCCAAACCTTGGCCCTTCCTATCAACTATGTCCATCTGAATGGGTCCTTTATTTCCGAACGTCCTTCCTATGTCACCATCCATAACATGGACTTCTACACCTTCTACCCCTCCGCCAGTGTGCCCCAAGGTTCCGTCCTCTCCCCTCTTCTCTACCTTCTGTATACGGTGGACATGCTGCCGCCTTCAACCCCCATCCACCTTCTCCAGTACGCCAATGACACCACCTAATTTGTCCCCGCCCCCACCCTGCAACGCTCCCTTCTCCAATCCCATCTTGACCGGTTCACCGCTTGGTGTGACCAGTGGTTGCTCAAGGTCAATCCTTCCAAGACCCAGGCGATCATTGTAGGCAAAACCACGCCTTCCTTCCATCTCCTCGACTTCTATATCACCATTTATAGCCGTCCTGTAACCCTCACTCCCACCCTCAAGTACCTTAGCATCACCCTTGACCGTCGCCTCTCCTGGACCCACCGTTTCCTGACTATACAAGCCAAGGCATGCTCCAGACTCCGTCTCCTCAAGCTCCTTTTTGCCCGCACATGGGGTCTGGACCCCTCCACCATCCTCCACATCTATAATTCCCTCATCTTCCCTATCCTCTGCTGCCCCCATCCTGCCTTGATCTCCACCCCTCCTCCCTTTTACAAATCCCTTCCAATCCTAGAACGACATGTGCTCCGCCTCGCCTATTGCATCCGCCTCCCCTCCCCCATGCAGATCCTGTATGACCTCATTCTGTTCCCTCACCTCCTCCTTTTCCTCAAACGGATACATATCCTCTACACCTCCCGCAAACTTGATTCTCCTCATCTGCTTGTCTCTCCCATCCTCTCCCACCCCCATCCACTACCACACCTGTATTCCCACACCCCACCTGCTCTCCATCTCTCTACTCTCCATACCCTTGCCCAAGGTGGCTTCCGCCAACTCCCCCTCCCTGATGATACCCTCGTCCCCTCCATCTACCCCTCCTACCAACTTTGATCCTCCCCTTCCACCCCCTGTGTTTTCTCCAACAGCATCCTCTCTCCCTTCTCTCCCTCCTCCCTTCCTCTCTCCCTCCTCTCCCCCAAGGCTTCCCCTACACCCCCTACCTTCTTTCCACCCCCTCCCCTCTCCTCTGCCACTGGCATCTACACCCTCCCCTCTCCCTCCTCCCCCACCTTTTCCCCTTTGGCTGGTCCCCGGACTCGTACACGACCAGTGAACATTTGCGCGCCAGTGATTATCGCCATCGGTTTTTGTGTGACATCGTGTTAGTGCCTTAGTGTTTCACCGTCCATGTTCCTCATGCACATGTGTCGTCTCTGTCATCTATGTTCGTGTATCAGTGCTGAACGTTTATTATTTTCGCCACACCTGTGTTTTACTTTGTGTGTCTACTGTTTGTTCTCCATCATTCTGTTTTGCTTTTCTATATCTTCATCTGTCCTAATTGTAATGTCTGTGGCCGAAGAGCGGCGCAGTTTTGCCGCTGATGGCCTACCGGTATAAAATGACAATAAAAGAAAAAAAAAGATTGAAAAAGTGGTTGAAGAGCGGTGGACTGTGCCAATGCCAGCCCTCCCCTGCCCATATGGTGCTGGGGAATGAAATGACAATTTAAAAAAAAGGAGATTGAAAATGCAGCGTAGCCCACAATGTGAGAATACCCATAGTTTTGTCATGCAGTATTTGAAAATTAAAGCACTTAGAGGCTTTCAACAAACTTCATACGTAATTTCTAACCTTTAAAAGACATTTTCTCACTGACAACACCCACAAAACGATGAAAAGAAAAAGTTTGGCGATTACTACATTTTTGCTGTTCATGTAGTAAACCTGTCACATCATGCATGACGTTTTGTTTTATAACTTCTTTACTGCTAACTGTACTGGTGACACATTCTGCAGACAGTACCCACAGATAGCACTGAAAGTACCAGAAATATTGTATCATTGTGTGACACTTAGGTCAGGAGATACTATGCCATAAAGCACTGAATGCATGAAAAACCACTGCATCATGCAAGACGTTTAAATTTATTACCTCGTTGTTATTAACTTTATGCACAACACTTTTTGCACACAGTATCCACATCTGCCGCTGAATGTATCTAGAAAATATATCATTTTACGACACTTACTTCAGGAAATATGACATCGTAAACACTGAAATGCGTGAGAATCTGCCTCATCAAGCTTGACGTTTTAACTTATCACCTCTTTACTACTAACTCTATTCACAACACAATTCGCAGACAATAGGTACATATAATACGGGATGTACCTGCAAAATTGTATCATTGCGCAGCGTATAATTCAGGAGATACGACGTCATAAATGTGAAGCTGCGTGAAAATGAAACTGTAAGGCGAAATTCGTTAGACATACAGGTGAAATATGAGTACATATACATGTGAAAAATACACTGAGGGTAAAAAATTACAACACTGGGAAGGAGTTCTGCGACATAAGTTAAAGCTGGTAGGGATGTTTCTACATCTGAAAGATAAACGTCTATTCAAATTTTATGACAGTTCGCATAAGACGGGCACTAGTGGCGCCACTATCTGGATGCAATTCGGGTTTGCTTTAAATACACGCTGTAACGGTCGTGGGCGTTAATTACTTTCGAGATTGGACTAGGTGAGTTAATGTTAGTCAGGAATCCATTTAAAGCGACAACGAGGCTATTATCAACACCTCACTGTGTTTTAACGAGGTCGTGTAATATGGCTACGAGAAGCTGGATTTCCTTCTGCGATATTGCAGAAAGACTTGGCAGGAATGTGGCCACTGTATATGACTGCTAACAGCAGTAGTCACAGCAATATACAGTTGCAAAAAGACCAAACTCCGGATGGCCCGCTGGCACTACCAAGAGGGAAGACCAACGTGTCCGGTGTATGGTTCTGGCGCATCGAACTGCATCTGCTGCGGCTGGCACCCCAGTGACACAAGAAACTGTTACAATCAGTTACTTCAAGGTCAGAGCAAAGCCAGACGCCCTGTAGCGTGCATTCCACTGACCCTAAACCACCACCGTCTGCAACTCCAGTGGTGTCAAACGGAAGTTCACTGGAGGGCAGGGTGGAGGTCTGTTGTGTTTTCTAATGAAAGTTACTTCTGCTCGGTGCCAGTGATGGCCGTGTGTTGATTAGGAGGAGGCTAGGTTAGGGCTTGCATGTACCCTGTCTGTGTGCTAGAGGTACTAGATCTACACCCGGAGTGCGCATGAACTGTGGGAGCTAAATACTTCCCACCTCCACGATCCCTACTGTCTCAATGCGTTACGGAGGCATAGACCACCTGTGAATGTCACTTACTTATGTACAGCACAACTTTGGTTTGGTGGCTGGAATGTGCCGAACTTGCCATTCGACATACTTTGATTCAGTGCGTTAAGGCAGTGGCTGCGTGGCGCCGGCACACTACTGACTATTTCTAGGCTGTTCTCCGCGACCTGTATGCCCAGCCACCCACCCCTGAAACCCAGAAGGAACGCAGCAGGAATAAGGCACAGACCGTAACGTAGACACGCCGTAGACTGCAGGGGGTGGTGGTGCGGACTCGGTGTCACTATTCGGCGGAACAGGAACCATGCTTCATATCGCCTCTGCAAGGAAACCTCTAGGACAACGAGTCATCGCGCCCAAAACGTCACTTGCCAGTCCGAAATCTTCTGGGACTTTGTACATCACTACCGCACAATGTTCCAGGAGGAGACTATCAACAATCGCGCAGAGGAGTTTGTATTACCAGACGTCACTAACGCCCTCGCCGGTGCCGAGGCAGAAGACCTGACGGAGCCGGTAACGTCTGACCAAGTCCACGGTGCAGTTAACAAATGCGGTTTGAGTATGTCACCTAGCATCGACGGATTGCTAATGAAGTTTTATCGTGTCTTCCTTGCGCTAACGGCGTCACAGTGAACGAAGATGTTCCATGAACTGTCGATGATGGGCAACGCCGTACCGCATTCCTTTGTCACGGGTATTATTATATCCATCCACAAACCGACACCAAAAGTGATGACAGCAGATTCCCTCTTTATAACTCTGCTTACCGCTGCCTACAAAATTTTTGCACGACTCCTGGCAACGTGTTCCTGCAAGACACTGCCTAGCATGGCTCCGGGTGACTCAGTTAATGTACAATCGGCCACAGGGGAATGTTGTGATTTAATCGCACTGGCAGCGACGTGCATAATCTTCGCCGCGGTGATTGCCACTAATTTTGACTGCGCATCCGACAAGGCGAGGCATCGTTTTCTCCTGTTCTCAGCAATGCCCCCCCTCCCCCCACCACCTTTATAATCCAGGTGATCCGTTGTGCAATTGAGTTAGTAGACTTATGTTTGACGCCACAGGCCCCATTGCCACAATATCTATGAGGAAGAGTTGGTATCTGTGGATTGTGTCCTTAGAAGATCTCTTTTTTCATTTTTGTTTCATTCCCGTGCCACACACAGGCAGGCAGTAGCTCAGTCCACCACTCTTAAGCCGAAGGGCTTTACTAATACAGAAGGCGAATGCTTACATAAAAGGGGGCTAAAAAAGGGAACATACAAAATACTGTAAATGGAGGTGATGGGAGTTGAAATAAACACTAAAACGGGGATGTACACTGGGGACAGTTAAAAAGTCGACACAAAGTTAAAAAGAACACAGCTGGCAATGTATAATGCACTTAAAAAACACTGGAGGCAAAAACAAGTTTAAAGTCGGCCACAGTATAAAAAGCACATGTACAATCATTGACTTTATACTGGTGGAGCAAGCAATTAAAACCACATCACATGATGAGACTGTATAACAGCACCAAACAACACAAACATAGCATAGTTGATAATGAATAAAAACCTGGGAGACTTCTGGGGGAGGGGGGGGGAGAAGAGAAAAGGAGGCGAGAACAAAGGGAGAGAAAGGGGGATGAGGTGGGGGGAGGCACTGAAGGAGGGCTGGGGAGGCAAGGGATGGGAGAGGTAAACAGCGAAGGAGGGGGTACAGTGACTCAGGGGTAAGAAGGGAAATCTGCTCTGGGAGAAGGAGGGGAGAGGAAAAAGGGGAGCCCTGGAAGGGGGCAGGGAACAAGGCCAGGCTGTAGTAAGTAGGAAGGGTAGATGCCACAGTGAAGTTCAACATAGGAGGGGGGGGGGGTGCTGGAATTTGGCCTGATGAAGGAGATGGAGGGTGTGGAGGTGGAGAGAGGGAGGGGTATGGCGATAGAGGCGCAGCAATGAGCGGGTGGGGGGGGGGTGGACAGGATGGAGGAAGCTATGGGGGGGGGGGGGGATGAAGCCTGTGGACAGTGTAAAGGACGCGGAGATGTTAGAGAAAGGAGGAGATGGAGGAAGGGGATGAGATCATACAGGAGTCGTGTGGGGGAAGGAAGGTAGATACATAAGGCAAAGCATAGCACGTGGCGTTCGAGGATTTGGAGAGCCTTTTAAAAGCGGGTGGAGATCCAGGCAACGCTGGCATAACAGAGGATAGGGGAGGATGGGGGATTTGTAGGTGTGGAGGATGGTGGAAGGATGCAATACCCTTGTCCAGCCAGACAGGAGTTGCAGGAGTTGGAGGCGGGAATGGGCTTTCTGCTAAACGGTCAGGAGATGAGGGGTACAGGTGAGGTGGCGGTCGAGGGTGAGGCCAAGGTATCTCAGGTTGGGGGTGAGCTGGATGAGGCAACCATAAATGGTGAGGTAGAAATCATGGAGACAGAAGGAGTGGGTGGTGCAGCCTATGATGATTGTCTGCCTTAGAATGTCTTTGCTTGCTGATCTATATATGGGATTCGCTGGCCCAAGACAGAGTCACGATGTTTGGTAATTGGTGGTAGCATCACGACAAGAAGTGGTCACGAGGTCTGAGCAGCTGCAGCCATGAGTTGCGCAAGGAGGGCCTGTGCAGAGCGAAGATACCGGAGTACTTCACCAGTGTCAGCGTTGACTACAAGCAGCAGGCCGACATCCCGTCGGTTGGTTGGCAACATTCGTGTCATACGACCGCTCGTTGCCTGGCTGCCCTCTTCTACCTGGCTCTCATCGGCACCATTCAGTAACCACTGCGATGCACCATGGATCCATGGAACGGCTTGCTGATAAACGGGAGTAACATTCTGTAATCCTCATGGTGATTTGTGTCATTGTCTACCTGCGCTCCATATTATTTTCTGGTTTGTACACGACCCTCAGAGCTTTACTCGGTCGGCTCTTTGGTCGTAAACATAGGCTATAGTATTGTACTAAGACCTAGTTGTCATTTGAAAATTTGTCCCGAAATTATACTGCTTTTCGTTTCTGGTTTGTAGCTGCTGATTAATGTTCTAATGAATCACCTCATGGTAGTAAATACAGCCGGAACAATTGTACTAAGGCACAGGTTTCAGTTAAACAAAAGAGGTACCTTTTGGTTAGATTTAGATGTTAACCGGATCAATTCTTTGATTGTAGTTGCATTTCTCTGTCGTTAATTATAATCTGAACAACCTGTTGTACTAGGCTCTTCGTTGCTGTGTTTGAATGATCGGGTCATTATTTGTGTATTTTAGCTGTATCTTGTGGTTGCTCCGAGTCAGTCTCTTGTAATAAGTGTTCAGAAGTAATGTTTTAAGCAGTCTTAATAACTGACAGTTTAACTTTGAAAGTATTAAGAGCCAACTCTCATCAGGGATTTAGTCGAAATAAAATTGTGAGAAGGGACAGGTTGGGATCCAGTCACTCCTTGGTTGCCGATTGAAATTATGAGGTTCGTTGCTTTGAAATAAGCCTTATCACTGTCATATTATTTCCTAATTGTTTAACCTTTAAGCACACGTACTCATCTTAACCCCGAACCTTTCGACATATAGATTTCAAATTAAATATTAAGTCATCAGTTTTGAATAATTTAATCACTCCTGTCTTCAATGGTGCTTATATAGTTTTCATGTGTTGCAGAAGAGCATTTAATAAGACAGACTGTGTCAGTGCGGTAGTTAATACCTCTGTTTCACCCCATAACGGGCGGGTTGCAGGTCCGACCGTCTTGTGATCATTGTCATATTGTTTGCTGTTTTTCAGTACAGCATTTCAGATTTCTTTTGCAAAAGCTTATTCAACTTAAAGTTTAAGTTCAAATAATTTTGTAAATTTGTTTATTTTGTTAAAGAAAATTTTATGGTTATACAGTGTGCTCAGTAAATGTCTGAAAGGCTTGTAGGGATGTTGCAGGGCAGGTTGTACTGAGATATGAATGTTACGAAAAAAATTCGGTACGTTGCGCCGTTTCCGAGTTATTTAGCATTGAAGTTAGCCAATCAGATCGTCGCGCGCGTAAATTCAAATTTCAGCTAACGAGACAAAGCACTCGTTGGGCAACGCCGCCCCTGGCAGGCCGCTTGAATGTGAGCGCTCGACGCCCCGATTGGCTAAATTCTATGCTAAATAACTCGGAAACGGAGCAACGTATCGGATTTTTTTCTTAACATTTATGTCTCAGTGCAACCTGCCCTGTAACACCCCTACAAGCATTTCACACATTTTCTGACCACCCTGCATATTGTTAACTAAACAGGTTGCGTGGAAAGAAAGTTATATTGGTGAGTCCTCCCTTCCACGTTTTCCTTAATTCTAGTAAGTACCACGTATCACCGTCACCGGTACGGCAGCCCGAATTCCTGATTCAGGTTAACGGCCTTGTGGGGGAACCAGTGACCATCCACCACTCCATAAGCAGGGTTGCCCACTTTCAACACTACTCTATGCCATAACGCTGGAGACACTCATCTGGAGGTTGACGACTCGTTTTTTTGGTCTCACTCTACGACAGTGTCGTGCGAATGTGGACGACATCCTCATCTTAGTCCTCTCACGGGTTGAAACACAGATTATACTTGATTTGATATCAAAGCACGGAACTGAAGCGGACAGTAACATGAATATGGCTAAATACTCAGCGATGACCACTGGACGACAACTTAGCACCCCTCCTGTGCTCACAGAAATTACGATATTTTGGTATCGTTTACACCTCCACCGTGCGCCGCTCAGCTACCATCAATTTTCGGCGTACTCTGCAGTCAACATGTGTCGTCCAAGATGGTCCACTTCGCACAGGTGCTCCCACTGCCATCAACTATTGGACACAGCACCCAAGCAGCGTTCAGACGTTTTCTTCCGGCCGGTACGGTCTTTAAGATCCGTTACGAAATGCTTATTCCACCCCCACCCCCACCCCTCCCCGCCCCCACGCGAGTAGCGGGCATCGGCCTTGTCAATGTGCGACTCCGAGCGGCGTTTTTGTACATGCCCACCATGCACAAGCAATGGACATTCTTATGCCTGCGACCACATCCACCCCACTACCAGTAGGCCACGTCACGTACCATCTGACGCAAATTTCTGATTTCATCGTAGACTTCAGTTATGCTCAAACTCACTTACCGTGCAATCGCCATTCTCGAACAAAAGATTTCTACACTCCACTGATTCGTTACGTATCCAGTAACAACGTCGAGCTCAAACATTCATCGACGCTGTAGCCCACACTTTGACGTCATGTCCAACGTTCGGGCGACATGTTACCACATTGCATGTAGAAAATTCGCCACAAATCAACATCTTCACGCAATGGGACTATCAGACACTCCGCTTTGTTCAATTTTCCACCTCTTAGATGACGATGCCCACCACATGATTTGGTCTGTTCCAGTGACGTCTGGTAACTGGGTCTACTGTTGCCTGCTACCTCAACTTTCTGCCGGACTCGACTGGCCCATGGACTTTTATCCGTCCTGAGGATACTTATTTTCCCGCCACCAAAATTCATACGATTGTATGGGTCAAAGGATGGACGATCACTTACCTGTATACTGATGATGATAACTCACGCGTTGACTTCTGGCAGTACCTACAAACCACCCACAATGAAATCGAGCACCGACTGGGCTACCGCGCCTTCTTCGCCAATTACCTTCGCGCGATCTCTGATGTCACACACCGACGACACTCCTGCTGCCCCTCCTCCCCTCCCACCCCTGCTGGCATCTGAGACTTACCTTACTACACTTCTACATCGTACCCCTCAGTGGGATAGGCTCATGGACACACGCCCCTTTCTTTTATGCACTATAGCAGAACATGCTGGTCATTCCTCCAATTGTACTGTCCCCTCATTCTTGGCTTCTGCCCTTATTTAGGGTGCTTGTACGTGGTAGTCGGGCCCGAAACACCATCGCCAGGCCTTACATGCTGATCCCTGCCCACTCTTCCTCCATGGCCCATCTGCCGAGCAGAGGAATGCTTGTAAGTCTTACCATAGCCCTGTCCCTTCTTCACTCATCGTCTACGGCTCACACCTTTTAGCTCAATTTCAGTATTATTGTTACAATTTTTTCCGACACCTTGTTAATAAAGACATTTGCACGACTTGTTCGAGTGTAATGTCTCATGTTGGTTCAGCCGGAAGGATGGCTTTCTGTTGTATTTATTCTTATAAAAAATAAAGACGTTTTGTTTACTTAAACCGTTTCCCGTTAAAAAATAAATAAATAAATGAAAAATTTTAAAAAAAATTGGAGGGGAGCAGCCCAGGAACTGGAAGGAGGAGGAGGCATCGTGGCCAGGCCTCGAGTTTCGCCCCCTGTCAAACCTGTCTCCACCGGCTTGAAGTTGACCACTCTCCTTCGTGGAAAAAAATAAATAAATAAAAAAGGGATTTTGTGGTAAGATGACAATAAAAGAAAGTGGCATCTTTGATTAGTACCGTAGCCAAAACGTCTTAAGTCCCGAGTTCGATCACCGCACCGCTTAGATTTTGAAAAAAAATAATCAGCATTGGCGACCAAAGACTTCCGGCATAACAATTCACCCTCATTTAGCCAATAGCCTCGTCAAAAAGGGTGGAGGAGAGGACAGAGGTTCAGGGCACTCTCTTAACTTTGGGGTGAAAAACTGCCCATAACGGTGGAAAAATCAAGAATGATCAACGGCGTGAGGATGCAGAAGGCAATGGAAACCACTGCATTAAAGACACGTAACGTGTATCCACAGGAAATGTGGCCTGTAACTGAAAAAGTGTCATGATGATCTCTCCATTCGCAAAATATTCCGGAATAGTCCCCCATTCGGATCTCTGGGAGGGGACTGTCAAGGAGGGGGTGACTATGAGAAAAAGACTGAATAACCAGCTCTACGATCTGGGTCGTGGAATGTCAGAAGTTTGGACGTGGTAGGTTGGTTGGTTGGTTGGTTTGAGGAAGGAGACCAGACAGAGTGGTCATCGGTCTCATCGGATTAGGGACGGATTGGGAAGGAAGTCGGCCGTGCCCTTTCAGAGGAACCATCCCGGCATTTGCCTGGAGCGATTTAGGGAAATCACGGAAAACCTAAATCAGGATGGCCGGACGCGGGATGGACGTGGTAGGGAAGTTATAAAATCTCAAAATGGAAATGTAAGGCTCAATCTTGATATAGTAAGGGTCAGTGAAGCAAAATGGAAAGAAGACAAGGCATTCTTGTTAGGTGACTATACGGCAATATCGACAGCAGCAGAGAATGATATAATGGAATAATGGGAATAGGAATTATTATGAATCGCAAGGAAGGGCAAAGAGTGAGTTATTGTGAACAATTCAGTCGAAAGGTTGTTCTTGTCAGAAACGACAGGAAACCAACACTGACAACATTTCAGGTGTACATGCCGATTTACAGAAGCCGACGTCGCGAGCTTAAGATAAAGAGATAAAGGAAGTATATTAGGATATTTAACAGGTAATTAAGTATGTGAAGGGAGACGAAAATCTAATAGTGATGGGGGACTGGAATGGAATTATAGGGAAGGAGTAGAAGAACGGTCACTGGCGAATATCGAATTGGTACTAGGAAAGAGTGAGGGGAAAGGCTGATTGAGTTCTGTAATAAATTTCAGCTAGCAATTGGGAATACTCTGTCCAAAAATCACAAGAGGAGGAGGTGTACTAGAAAAAATCCGAGAGATAACGGGAAGATTTCAGTTAGGTTGCGTCATGGTCAGACAGAGATTCCGAAATCAGATACTGCTTGTAAGGTGTATCCAGGGGCAGATTTAGAGTCAGATCACAATATAGTAGTGTTGAAGAATAGTCTGAAGTTTAAGATATTAGTCGGAAAGGATCAATATGCAAAGAAAAGGGATACGGAAGTATTAAGGAATGAAGAGATATGTTTAAAGTTCTCTAAGGCTATTATACTGCAGTTAAGAACAGCTCAGTAGGCATTTCAGTTGAAGAGGAATGGATATCTCTAAAAAGAGTAATCACAGATGTTGGAAAGAAAGACATAGGTACAAAGAAGATAACTGGGAAGAAACTATGGGTAACAGAAGAAATGCATCAGTTGAAGGATGAGAGAAGGGAGTACAAAAATGTTCAAGGAAGCTAAGATGAAATGGCTGCATGAAAAACGTGAAGAAATCGAAAAGGAAATGATTTTCGGAAGGACTGACTCAGCATATAGAAAAGTCAAAACAACTTTTAAAAGCAAAGTTGGTAACACAAAGAGTGCAATGGAAATTCTGCTATTAAATGCAGAGGAGAGATCGAATAGGTGGGAAGTGTACAAAAATGGTTCAAATGACTCTGAGCACTATGGGACTCAACATTTTAGGTCATCAGTCCCCTAGAACTTAGAACTACTTAAACCTAACTAACCTAAGGACATCACACACATCCATGCCCGAGGCAGGATTCGAACCTGCGACCGTAGCAGTCCCGCGGTTCCGTACTGCAGCGCCTAGAACCGCACGGCCACCACGGCCGGCGGAAGTGTACATTGAAGCTTTCTGTGAAGGGGAGGTTTGACTAACGTGACAGGAGAAGGTACAGGAGTCGATATAGAAGAGATAGGGGATCCAATATTACAATCAGAATGTAAAAGAGCGTTGGAAGACTATACACCCAATCATGCAGAAGGGATGGACACGATAATTTCAGAATTCCTAAAATCATTGGGAAAAGTGGCAACAAAACGACTATTCACGTTAATGGAAAACGGAATAATATCATCCACACAATTTCGATGATTGAAAGAGCCAGTAAGTGCGTGAATTTTCGCACGATTTGTTTAACAACTCAGGCATCCAATTTTCTGAGAAGTATAATATGCAGAGGAAGGAAAATAAAATTGGGGATGTGTTAGATGACAATCAATTTAGCTTCAGGAAAGGTAAAGGCACCAGAGGGGCAGTTCTGACGTTGAGGTTGATAATGGAAGCGAGACTAAAGAAAAATCAAACATGTTCATAGGATTTGTCGATCTGCAAAAATCGTTCGACAATGTAAAATTGTGCAAGATGTTGGAAATTCTGAGAAAAATACGGCTAAGCAGCAGGAAGAGACGAGTAATATACAGCTAGCACAAGAGCCAAGAGGGGATAAGAGTGAAGACCAAGAGAGAAGTGCTCGGATTAAAAAGGATGTAGGACAGGGATATAGTCTTTCGCCCCTACTTTTCAATCTATACATCGAGGAAGCAATGACGGAAATAACAGAAGTTTCAATAGTGGAATTAAAATTCAACGTGAAAGAATTCCAGTCATAAGATCCACTAACACCATTGCTACCCTCAGTGAAAGTGAAGAAGAATCGCAGGATCTGCTGAGTGGAATGAAGAGTCTAATGAGTACAGGATATGAACTGAGAGTAAATCGAACAAAGACGAAAGTAATGAGAAGTTGTAGATATAAGAACAGCGAGAAACTAAACGTTAGGATTGATGCTACATAGGCAGTAAAATAACCAATGACGGACGGAGCAAGAAGGACATGTAACCTCCCTCTCACTTATCGACCTTAATGACAGTGAAAAATTAAACCTCGTCTACCTAATGGACATTTGGGAAAAGCAATCGTTACCGAAGTTAATCTGTTGGTAAAGAGGGAGGAAAGGGTTGCATCTAAATGAAAGGAAAAATGCAAATGAAATTGGTGGAAATTAATTTAGAAAAGGGGTAAAGTTAATAAAGAAAGTAAATGTGCGGCTGTTACGTTAACAATTAACTAGCGGTAATTAGATATTTGAGATCTGGGGGAAATTACGGTCGCCAGTCTTATGGACAATTACTGTAGTAACTGAAAAAGAAAGGTTATTACACATATAACTAGCACTAGAAGCGTGGCAACTGAAGGTTGACACGTGTAGTGTGAAAACTGAAAGTTTGTCAGAAGTAATAAGTTTCACTACACTCTGACTTAATTTAGCAAAAGAATCAATAAAACCGGAAAATCGAAAGTTAATTTAGTGACAGAAGTTAATAGTGAGCTTTCTTTCTCAAGCACATCAAAATTCAGTAAAATACGGTTAGTCTTGGACTACCTCAACAATCATTTCAAAAGCTACTTGAATCAATGGAATTTAGAAATAAGAGATTTAACTTTGAACTTGAATTAAATGATTCTGAACAATTAACAATAGTAAAATTTAGTATGTACCAAGCTGAGCTGCAGTCACAGGTAAGCTAAAATATGGTAACAAAACTCGCACTCTTAATTTGTGCTTGTGTAATCTAAATATTGTAGCCAGCTATGAATACCTTAACTGAACTTTGAAATTAAAGCAGTGACATCGAATGATTGTACTTTAATGCTGGCGTCTGAATTTCAACGACACTCGGGTGCATTTCGCAAAAGGAAGGGAACCTGCTTGGTAATGCAATTAGGGACAATGAGCAACAAAGGTTCATGCTAAGTTGCTGTAATTTTGCGAGGCAACAATTTTAAAAGTTTGAAAAGCTGAGGTCTGCCATACAGTTCTAAAACTTTACGTGCTTCCAGTCTTCTTTTATGGTTGACTGAAGGTTTGAAGCCGTCGATCGAGGAGGTGGCGACAGTCACTCATTGTCGGCCGTCGCTGTTGCAGAAGCTGGATGTTGGCGCGCCTTCTTCTCGACACGGTCACCAGACGAAACGGACTCTTGATGTGCGCCAGCTAATGCTTCCCGTCCGCGACTCCATGTCAGAAACTATCATCGTAAGTCGAGCGCAATTACATGCTGCCAAACCCCGAAAGCGCGGCAACTCGCGGGAGCTTCACACAACACACCTGCTCCACTCCCTACCCCCGCCAGACTCTCTCCCCCTCGCTCCACGCGGCAGAGTTAACACTACCAAAGATCCTACACACTTTGATTCTTCAGACGACCTATCGATGTAATCGTTCGATAGCAGTTTTCCCTGGGCAAGACCCAGCGTAAAAATACAAATAATATTTACAAAACAAACCAATTATACATCGACATAAACGCATAAATATATATATACACAAATAGTAAAACAATTACAATATGTAAAGACACAGAAATGTCATATATTCAGGTAACAAAAATAAGGAAAACAAATTTATAGTACAACAGATGGAAATAGGAGGATATGCATTTCCGGCGTTACAGACATCAAAACGAACTAGGACTGGCAAAATGGTATTCCTGGGCAAGAGAAGTCTACTAATATTAAACATAGGCCTTAACTTCAGGGAGGAATTTCTGGGAATGTACGTTTGAAACACAGCGTTGTATGGTAGTAAAACAAGAACTGTGGGAAACCGGAACAGAAGAGAATTGAAGCATTTGAGATGTGTTGCTACAGACGAATGCTGAAAATTAGGTAGACTGAGAAGGTGAGGAATGACGAGGTTCTGCGAAGAATCGGAGAGGAAAGGAGCATGTGGAACACTGACAAGAAGAAGGGATGGGATAACAGGACATCTGTTAAGACTTCAATGATACTAGAGGGACCTGTAGTGGGCAAAAACTGTAGAGGACAGAGATCGGAATGCAGCCAGCAAATAATTGAGGACGTAGGTTGCAAGTCCTGCTCTGAGATGAAGAGGTCTGCACAGGAGAGGAATTGGTTGCGGGTCGCATCACGCAATCCACGTTATTCACATTATTCACATTGCCGGTAGGGCACAGAGGGATTTCCGCTGTAGTCTGCAAGCTATCACGAACAGTATTACGTACTGTGAGTTCGCTGTTATTTTCGTGTCTTTGGCACCTTGCTCTGGGAAACTATTTTTCCATCATATAACGGTTGTTTTACCCTGTTCCTATTTCCCGTCTTTAAGGTAGTGTGCCTTTTACACAGATAAACATTTGAAAAAAATGGCTGTATAAGACCAAACTAGTGATTCTAAGAAAAGGTTATGACGAATATTACGCATAAGTGAATAAATGGCATTCTCCTTCAAAAAATTTTTCGCTGTTGTACCTAGTACACAAAAGATGTGCAATAACAAATGTTCATTCCGTCCACTTTTGGCGACCACGTTCTGAACTGTGTCGAACACAACGTTAGTCTCGTTTTTCGTTCAGATTCAATAACAAGTGTGAGTACACACCGAAATTTTGGTGAAACTTAGTTTCACTCGCTTTATGCCTAAATACAGTCTATGCTCGATACGTGGCAGAACCGATTAGACTAATGGCGGATAGACTGTATTTAGGCATATAGTGGCTGAATCTATTTTAAGTAGGCTGTTTAGGTTTTATGTTGGTAACGCCACGTAGCGCTCTGTATGAAAATCACTGGCTGCGCTGTGTGAAGTCTGTGGCTGGTTTGCATTGTTTGAATTTGCTATTGTAGTGTTGGGCAGTTGGCTGTTAACAGCGCATACCGTTGCGCAGTTGGAGGTGAGCCGCCAGCAGTGGTGGATGTGGGGAGAGAGATGGCGGAGTTTTGAGAGCGGATGATCTGGACGTGTGTCCATCAGAGAGAGTAAATTTGTAATACTATATGTCATGAACTGAGAATATATATATTATATATATATAATGACTTTTGAACACTATTAAGGTAAATGCATTGTTTGTTCTCTATCAAAATCTTTCATTTGCTAACTATGGCTATCAGTAGTTAGTGCCTTCAGTAGCTAGAATCTTTTATTTAGCTGGCAGTAGTGGCGATCACTGCATTGCAGTAGTTCGAGTAACGAAGATTTTTGTGAGGTAAGTGATTCATGAAAGGTATAGGTTATTGTTAGCCAGGGCTATTGTTTTGTAGGGATTTTTGAAAGTCAGATTGCGTTGCGCTAAAAACATTCTGTGTCAGTTTAAGCACAGTCATTTATAATTTTTCTAAGGGGACGTGTCACTATCATTGAATTTAAATCTCAATCTGGAAACAACTGCACGTCAGTGTAAATTTCTGCAGCGTGAGCTGTGTGTGTCGTTTGGAAACAAACTTTTTGCATTCTGTTGCGCTACTTGCGGTTGACAAAAGTAACGGCCTCCTTATTACTCATCCCCCAATTTTGCAAGCGAATGCTCGGTTCAGTCTTGGTTTTGTTTCTCCGCGATTGTTAATTGTATGTTAATAATGATACATTGCAGCATAGATACGTTTACTGACGAAGAGATGGCCTGCATGCGCCTCGTGTATGGGTTCACTGAATGCAATGAAAAAACGGCACAACAACGTAATGCTGAACTTTTTCGGCAGTGATGGCAACCTCAAAGTGTATGTTCAAATAACTTACGGGAATGCGGCTACATCTTCGACAGTTGCCGATATTTCGGCAAGTGCACACCCTGTCATTTTCAAGGCACAAATATCGGCGGTTGTCAAAGACCCGGCTCCATTCCCCTAAGTCACTTGAACATTTTGTAAAGTGTACGCTTTTCGTCCGTCTGTGTCTTGTATCGTGTGTTTTGGCGATGACATATTATATTACTTTTCGCTGCTTTGAAAGTATTTTCACGCAACCGAAGATATTTGGGATTACAAAATCATAATTAAATTTGTACTCGGTAACAATCCACTGGAGGCCACTGATCCGTTATACCAAAATATCAGAAAATATCCGTGAACAATCTCAGATATTTTCTCGGTGGACTGCATGTTCATCACGTACAATTCCTACATTCGCAGTTTGATCGTCGGGCCTTTTTTACGGCAAATCTCTTCTCCAAGACCGTATCAGATGGGTTAGTATAGAAGTGCAAACATATGAGCAACGATTCTTTGGAGAACACAAATATTTGACTTTGCGTTATCTGCGCGCAGTAAACAAGACAGACATTGAGCCAACGTTCTGAGGGCCTTCATACCTCTATCTCCGACATGGTCATAATTCGCCTGATACAAGAATTTCTCATGTCAGCACTGCTAACGGTATCACAGTGGTAAGTAATCTGCTGTCGTGAGTATATGCCTTCACACTCAAGTTCGCATAGTTACCTCGTAGCGCAAAAGTAGACAGTCGTGGCGGGAAACATTTTCGTGGCCAGGCGTGACCGCAAAACATTAACGCTACTACTTCATTGGTGACGACAAGCAGAAACGGGTGACATTGCGTATGGAGGAGAGACGACGTTCGTCCAAAATATAACAGGAAATGAAGCTAGTAGAGCACAAAATACGGTGAGAGGGAAACGATGCTCGGGGGAATCAGACACGAGTAGTTATCCCACAAAGAAGGAAAACCGTGGTGCTCACAGTAATTATTCCGTTGAAAACGTGTATCAGTGTACTACTAAGCAGCAGTTCCTTCCGCACTTTGAACAATGAAGATAAATGTTTGCTCTGAGAAACTTCTTATCTTATGTTGAACAGAACTGATCTAGTTTTGAGAAAAGAAGTTCTATCTGCAGGATATGGTTTTACAATATCCCAAACTAAACCAGCGGTCGTGTGCAGAGGACAGCTCACAGTCGTGAAGAGAGTTGACATTACACTTTTACGGAAAGATGAAACGTGGGTATTCATGGGGCCGGTGTTTTATTCAAATGAAAAGTTTACACACAGTTAATTCCTAATTAATGTGGATACACTGACACTATATGATATGGAATATCAAATAACTACGTATGATAGTATTTATAGTACCACTACATAAAACTGGTCACTGGCATCTTCACAGTTGTACTTTCATAAGAGCTTCTGCATACGTAGTCCAGCACATGAAATTTTAGATTGTTACGGCATTCATACTCTACTTAAAAATCTATTACACTATGACCTTGAAAACAAGCCACTGATTTCGTTAAAATCTTCATTACACATGGGGGAACAAACAGTTCACCTAAAGCAGGCGGTAGCAGCATACTCTCACTGGGAAAATATGAACTGCCAATTCCACCAGGACTCGAACGTTGAGCCATTGATCTTCTCGATCTACTTCAGCCTCCTACCAAATTCAATTAATAACATGCCAAAAATAATTATGTTTGCTGAAGGTAGAAGTGTTGTGATCAAAAGGCCCAAATCCACAATGGAAGATACAGCCCACACAGTCAGTAGCGAAGTATACCGATGATTCACAGTAAATAGAGAAACCCTAAGCTTTTCAGAAACTAGTATTACGCAGGTCAGGCAACAAATGAACTTCAACTTCGTGAAATGGTAATTAACAATCAGAAAATTATCGAAACCCCACATGAAAGCCGGCCCGAAGGCCGAGCGGTTCTAGGTGCTACAGTCTGGAACCGCGCGACCGCTACGGTCGCAGGTTCGAATGCAGCCTCGGGCATGGATGTGTGTGATGTTCTTGGGTTAGTTAAGTTTAAGTAGTTCTACGTTCTAGAGGACTGATGACTTCAGAAGTTAAGCCCCCTAGTGCTCAGAGCCATTTGAGCCATTTGAACCATTTGAACAAAAAAATGGTTAAAATGGCTCTGAGCACTATAGGACGTAACAGCTGTGGTCATCAGTCCCCTAGAACTTAGAACTACTTAAACCTAACTAACCTAAGGACATCACACACATCCATGCCCGAGGCAGGATTCGAACCTGCGACCGTACCAGTCGCGCGGTTCCGGACTGCGCGCCTAGGAACCATTTGAACCCACATGAAAAATAATTATGCATCCGGAGAGATGGAAACAACAAAGTGATGAACTGCTCAAGAAACTTAGCTCAGTATGCTTTGCACTGTGAGCCCTTTTTCACCTTTTTTACAGAATGATAATGCTATTGTCACATTTTTAGTATTTCCAGTATATGGTATAGTTTTCTGGAGAAAAGCTGCAAGAGTTGAAAAACGAACGATATGGTTAACACATAGGTTGCTAAAAGAACATTCTGCAGGGATATCATCAAGTCATTCAGTACAGAAAAGAAAAACACAAAAGGAGTAGTTGCGTGGCAAAAACGATAGTAGGCGGTTTCTACATCTCAAAGATGAAGTTTATTCAAATGTTGCGCCAGTCGCATAAGAGTGGCGATACTGCAGAAGACATGACAGGAATGTAGCCACTGTACATGATTGTTGGCAGCAATCTTTACGAGAATGTACGGTCGCAAGAAGATCGGACTGCGGACGGCCAGGTAACATTACTCTGAGAGGGAACGCCATCGTAATGTTGCTTAAAATCCGTCTTGATTGCAAAAAATTTTTTTATTATTCGGTTCATTCAGAACCATCTTCAGATCTGTAAAAATAATTATACTAATTTACCATTTCACGGAAGCAAATGTTTTTCATCCTATCTAATCAACATCAAATGTACCGAAACCGGTCATATGAATAATAAAAAATTTTTTTCAATCAAGACGGATTTTAAGCAACATTATAAAATCACTGATAGCTGTTATCCCATAAGACATTATGTCTGTTTTTGCAAAGTTTGTGCCACGTCAGGCTTCGGGATGCATTACGAAGTTCTTACGTATTAGGACAAAGATAATGAAAGAAAACTTGAAAATAAAATTTAACAAAACATGCTTAGACGCAGGGATTACCCCTAATTACGCAAAAGTAAAAATCAGGAATATGTCAAACAAAGCACAAATAGTAAAACGTAAAAGTGAAATATTATGGATTAAAACTCAAATTCGAGAAGCATATAAAACGAAAGACAAGTTAAATAGAGAAGCTTTTAATCTTCACTTGATTTTAGGTGACATTTTATCTCCATTACAGTTCACGTACGTAAGCAGAGAGATTGAAAATAGAATTGACAGGGAGCGAGAATTAACTCTAAACAAACATCAGAAGAAGCTTTTTAACCTAGGTGTAGATTTTAATATTGATAACGAAACGGCGTATAAAAAGTTGCATACTTTTTGTGAGGGTCGTGAACTTAACTGAGATAGAATTAACAAAGGATGAGCAGAACCTTTTAAATAAAGGGCTGCAATATAACCTAAATCCCGCAATTAACTCAAATACAATAAAAAAGACTATCGCAGAAGTGAAAATTGCATGTGATATCGCAAATATGAATAGATACGAACAGACAAACACGGCAATTAAAGTAAAGAAGTCGATTATAGATGAAATGCACTGCTCACAAGAACAGAAACGATCTACTAACTCTTAAGGGCTTGAATAAGAAGTTAGAATCACGTAAGGCTATCGTCACAAAGGCAGATAAGGGCGGCACTATGGTTTTAATACAAGATACAGACTATATAGAGAAAACTGAAAAGTTCTTTATGGAAAACGGAATAGTAGAAGTCAAGAAAGATCCAACCAAGAAATTTCAAACAGAAATAAGGAAACAAATAGATAAGTGTGTTTCTATTCACAGAGGAGGAAAAGTTTAAACTGAAAGTAATGAATCCGCGAATCCCCGAATTACGGTCACAAATAAAGCTCCATAAAATAGAAAAATCGATTCGCCCAATCGTTAATAACACCAGCAGCCCAAGTTAAAAAATTAAATAAAGAGCTAAATAACAGATTGAAGGCGGCATATACATATCGTCGGACTTTCAACATTAGCAACAGCTACGAATTTGCCGAGCAAATTAAAGACGTACTTATACCTCAGAATGCGGCACTAGCTTCATTAGATATCACCAATCTGTACACAAACATTCCCGTAAAAGAAACGATTGAGTTCATTAAGAACAATCTCCTCACTCATGGTAAATTGGCACTGGGGGAAGTGATTGCACTAGTGGAAATGTTGGAACACGTCTTGTTCAATTACTCTACTTTCAATGGTAAAATTTATCAACAGAAAGACGGGCTGGCAATGTGGAACAGTTTAGCTGGGACGCTGGCTGACATTTTTGTAAATCACTTAGAAAACAAATTCTTTGATGAAAATCCTAATATCGCTGAGAAAATTTTATATTACAGGAGATATGTTGACGACTCCATTTTGTTATACAAAGGAGACAAAAATGATATCGAAAACTTAGCACAAAAAATGAGCTCTCAACACCCGAAAATTAGATTCACCATGGAATTTGAAGAAAACAACCGTATAGATTACTTAGATTTAACACTAATAAAGAAAGATGGGAAGCATGAATTTAGCATATTCAGAAAACCTACGTGTACAGATCTAGTTATGAATGAGCGCTCCTGTCACCCACCGCGATACAAATGGGCATATTTTACTTCGATGGTATACAGGCTACTAAGATTGCCACTAAGCCAACAGGAAGTAGAAAAGGAGTTAAGTATTTTAAAACAAGTGGCCGTAGCGAACGGATATACGTGTAAGCAGGTGATGAATATTTATAGGAAGATAAAGAAGAAGCAAATGGAACAAACAGAAGGAAGTCAAGTAGCAGTTAAGAGGAACAACAAGAAAAAATATGTAGCTCTCACTTACAATGGAAGAATTGCAGACAAAATTGAAAGATGCTTTCGTAAATCCGACGTTAAAATAGGGTTCCGAACAAATAACACGTTAAAATTGAAGCTCCGGCATAAAATATGTAATAATAGGAATAAATTTCAGGATTCAGGTGTATATAAGATCAAATGTAATGATTGCTGTAAACAATATATAGGACAGACTGGTAGGAACTTTGAAACCAGATTCAAGGAGCACACCTACTCTCAAAACAAAACAGCTTTTGGGGCGCATATGGCTGCGACAAAGCACTCAGTCACGAATATTGAAAACAATTTAGAAATCCTGCATAGAGCTCATAAGGGGCGTTTTCTTAACATTTTGGGTGTGATCGAAATATACACCCACAAAAATAAAGATCCGGATTCAATCGTCAATGAGCAAAGCGAATTCAATCATAACGCCTATTTTAACATTTATGACGACCTACTAAGATGACAACTGTTGCGTGTGGAGATCCAGGCCGACGGACGAGAGATGGTACATGGTGGAGAAGCCGGAAGACGCGTGCAGCGCCTGGCGTCGCTGACGGGGCCCTCCTGTGCGGCCCTCTTGCCCGCGGCGATGGACATCAGACGACTGAGCGCACCGCGGCACAACACCAAAATGGCGGGAACCACGGAAGCAGACCGTAGAGGAAAACAAGTTCACACCAGCACCATAGATATATAAATCGCCCTATGTTTTTAGATCGTATAAAAATGATAATTTTACTGTTTTTTAATCCTGACAAGTACAGATTTTAACTTTGACATCTACATATTTTAGCCAAATATTTTTAATATAAAAAAGATCTACTGAATACAGATGTACAAATGGAATGTAACAAATGTACCAGACGCCACCTGTCGGTAATAGTGCTATAATTAATATAAATGACGTGCACTCCGCCAACCAATTTTATGTGACGTAGCATGTGAAAGTTGCTGGATTTGGACGGGTTACTCCTGTAACTGAAATATCAGGTACGTTCTGGTACATTTGATGTTGATTAGATAGGATGAAAAACATTTGCTTCCGTGAAATGGTAAATTAGTATAATTATTTTTACAGATCTGAAGATGGTTCTGAATGAACCGAAACCGGTCATATGAATAATAAAAAAATTTTTTGCAATCAAGACGGATTTTAAACAACATTATAAAATCACTGGTTGCTGTTATCCCATAAGACATTATGTCTGTTTTTGCAAAGGAACACCTTCGTGTTCGCCGTCTGGCTCTGGCGCATCCTACTGCATCTGCTGCGGTAATTTTAGCAGCAGTTGGCACCACAGTGACACATCGAACGGACTGTTACAAATCGACTTCGAGGACAGCACCGAGCCTGACGTACTGTAGCTTGCATTCCACTGACTCCAAACCATCGCCATTTGAAGCTTCAGTTGTGTCAAATGGGAACCAATTTGAGGGCAAGATGGGGGATTTTTGTATTCTCTGATGAAAGCTGGTCTGTTTCGATGCTAGTAATGGCCGAATGTTGGTTAGGAAGAGGCCAGTTGAGGGCTTACACACAACCTGTCAGCGGTGCTAATCATAGTGATGAACCTAACCTAACTTAACAATCGACTGTTTTTAACAATCGTTTGGTCAGTCGATTATTTTTTCATTCAGCCTATTTTTTTCAGTCGAATGAAACTAGTCTCTTCAGCCATGTGAGCTATGTAAATGTTTTCACTCACTCATCGTGATTGAGTGGTTTTACTCAGAGTTGAACAACCGACTGAAGCAAGTCTTCGTCGGTTCCGGCCGTTGTATGAATATTTTCACCTATTGTTCCGGTCTGAGTGGTTACACTAAAAGCGAGACAACAGACTGAAACTAGTCTCCGTCAGTTTCGGCCGTTATATGAATATTTTCACTCACTCACTGTGTTTGAGTAATTTTCCTTACATCTTTTACAGCCTTTATACATGAACCATGACTAGTGTATTACTTGTTTAGAGGCGAATTATCTTTATTCAAGGAGATGTAAATGAAAAGTAAATTTATAAAAATAAAATATAATGAAAATATATGTATTTACTTAATGAAATACGAGATTTCGTATTTGTCGCACTAAATATCAATGTTTTGTTGATTTCAAAACTTTGCTGCTCTGTAGATTTGTGTGTATACAGGGTGGTCCATTGATCGTTACCAGGCCAAATATCTCACGAAATAAGTGTCAAACGAAAAAACTACAAAGAACGAAACTTCTCTGGTTTGAAGGGGGAAACCAGATGGCGCTATGGTTGGCCCGCTAGTAGGCGCTGCCGTAGGTCAAACGGATATCAACTGCGTTTTTTTAAATAGGAACCCCCAATTTTTATTACATATTTGTGTATGTACGTAAAGAAATATGAATGTTTTAGTTGGACCACTTTTTTCGCTTTGCGATAGATGGCGCTGTAATAGTCAAAAACATATGGCTCACAATTTTAGACGAACAGTTGGTAACATGTAGGTTTTTTAAATTAAAATACAGAACGTAGGTACGGTTGAACATTTTATTTTCAGTTGTTCCAATGTGATACATGTACCTTTGTGAACTTATCATTTCTGAGAACGCATGCTGTTACAGCGTGATTACCTGTAAATGCCACATTAATGCAATAAATGCTCAAAATGATGTCCGTCAGCCTCAATGCATTTGGAAATACGTGTAACGACATTCCTTTCAAGAGCGAGTAGTTCGCTTTCCGTAATGTTCGCACATGCATTGACAGTGCGCTGACGCATGTTGTCAGGCGTTGTCGGTGGATCGCGATAGCAAATTTCCTTCAACTTTCCCCACGGAAAGAAATCTGGGGACGTCAGATCCGGTGACGTGCAGGCCATGGTATTGGTGCTTCGACGACCAATCCACCTGTCATGAAATATGCTATTCAATAACGCTTCAACCGCACGCGAGCTATGTGCCGGACATCCATCAGTACATCGCCATTCTGTCATGCAGTGAAACATCTTGTAGTAACGTCGGTAGAACATAACGTAGGATATCAGCATACATTCCACCATTTAGATTGCCATCGATAAAATGAGGGCCAATTATCCTTCCTCCCATAATGCATTACTTGTGGTAGTGATAAAGAGAAACCAAACTATTCAAAATAGAGAGCAATTACGGATATGTGTGACGTAGAGTAGTATATAGGCAGCCACCTAAATGTTAGCAATTGAACAATAAAGAAAAGGATAAGTGGACAGACACTCTAAACTTAGTACAATATTGAGAATAAAAAATTAAAAATAAAAGTACATTATCATATCCGCATAAATGTTTTACAGATGTAACAGTCCATTGTTGTTATTAAGAAAATGGACTATAGTAAATATTGGTAGTAGTAGCAGCAAAACAACTAGCTGCTTGGGTTGGCTTGGTGTTCCGTGCACAGAGTAGTGACTGCAGCATCCGAAACTTGTAAGCGGGCTGTGTGTTAGTTTGCGTGCATACAGAAATGCTCACTGAAAACTTTTCCAATTAAAATGCCCTTTTGTGTCTATGAATACAGACCCATGAAATAACTATTATAACGCGATCTGCCATGGACAGGTTAACACAGAAACCATTTCTTTCATGCAACAGTTAAATTGGCCATAAAGAATGTTTAATCCTCTCTAATGATCAAGCTCCCTAACAAAAGAACTTGACATGGGAAAATTTTAATAATGCCCACCTCGTAGGTGGAATATGAGAGTGATCAAATGAAATGGTTCAAATGGCTCTGAACACTATGGGACTTAACATCTATGGTCATCAGTCCCCTAGAACTTAGAACTACTTAAACCTAACTAACCTAAGGACATCACACAACACCCAGTCTTCACGAGGCAGAGAAAATCGCTGACCCTGCCGGGAATCGAAACCGGGAACCCGGGCGCGGGAAGCGAGAACGCTACCGCACGACCACGAGCTGCGGACGTGAGTTATCATGCTTGTCTATTTATTATAATTCAAAAACTTTCGTGCAATGAAGATGCAAATGTTGAATGAGTGAGAAACACTGCATTTGCTACTTCAAAGAACTCGGCAAAAATTTACCTTCTGGATCCAGCAATAATCTTACCAAAATAGGTAGCGCTAGAGCTCTTGAGCTGACTGAATGAATACATCACATGAAAACCTATTCTTACTGAATAACGTGCTGAAGGCGAATGATCACTATAGGATTTTCATTAATGAGTAATTTATAAGATCACTATAGGATTCTCATTAATGAGTAATTTATAACATCACGGCGACATACTCTCAGTTTAATGTTGGGAAGGCGAGAGAATAAACAAAGAAAGATCAACGTGAAAGAACACAGTTAATGTTACGCGAACCACATGGTATCTACACCACAGCAAGACAAAAACTTTGCTCACAAACTGTTCATGAGAAAGATGAAAATGCAAAGAATCGTTAGGTGAACGAAGAACGGATTTACACAGCACGATTTCAAATGCATGGTGCTGAGAAAACGAATTCTGGCCCACAGTAATCAAACCAGCATCTTCCACAACAGTACTCATAATGGTTCGGTATAGACGTGAACACCTTCCATCAGTATTGTACGCCGAGCAACGCATTTGCAGCAAATATTAACTTTTGTTTTGCCACTCGTGCACAGAAAAATGCAGATTGCAGCTCTGATATAATTTTTCACATACAACTCGAGCTTGTAATCACTAACCAATCTCTTTCCCTCTCAGTACACCTCAGAGCGACTTCCTCCTTAGAAACCACACCGAAGAATAGACAAGGACGCAATATCCACTTTTTACCCTCTTCCGAACACACAGACCTTCCTGCTCGCACTGGTTGTGTTGAGCTGTCATTGGTCGAGCCCCTGCTCAGTCAAAAGAATACCGATAAAACAAACCACCGCAGTTGAGCCAGACTGACTTCTCCAAAGATACCGCCTAGTACGCACTGATCATCACACCAAACCGCTTGCGAGTTAGAAAACGCATAAAATATAATTGGAATCAAATAATTTATAATTATTTGAAAGGGTACTTTCAAACTTTCTAGATGAGGGCCACAGTATGCATGAGTGGGAAGGCGTGCAAGGCTGCTAGTAGTTCCGGCCCACCACGCGACTGATTAACATCAGACGGTCCGAGATGCTGATGTCACGTTTGAACTCCTACTCCCGACTCTGAACAAGCGCGAAGCTATCGACTGTGCATCTTCTCAGTGTCCTGATCCCGTCCCCAAGCGTTAACAAGTGTGTACCCCCGATCTCTGATAAAATTGTTGCAAACTATTTTCATCTCCGCCCTCTCCGTTATAACAGAATTTCAGTAAGATGATGCGTGAGCCAGTCTTTTCCGGTACCACACTACTGGCCATTAAAATAGCTACACCACGAAGATAACGTGCTACAGACACGAAATTTAACCGACAGGAAGAAAATGCTGTGATATGCAAATGATTAGCTTTTCAGAGCACTCACACAATGTTAGCGCAGGTGGCGACAACTACAACGTGCTGACATGAGGAAAGTTTCCAACCGATTTCTCATACACAAAAATCAGTTGACCGGCGTTGTTGTGATGCCTCGTGTAAGGAGGAGAAATGCGTACCATCACGTTTCCGACTTTGATGAAGGTCGGATTGTAGCCTATCGCGATTGCGGTTTATCGTATCGCGACATTGTTGCTCGAATTGGTGGAGATCCAATGACTATTAGCAGAATATGGAATCGGTGGGTTCAGGAGGGTAATACGGAACGCCGTGCTGGATCCCAACGGCGTCGTATAACTAGCAGTCGAGATGACAGGCATCTGATCCGCACGGCTGTAACGGATCGTGCAGCCACGTCTCGATCCCTGAGACAACAGATGGGGACGTTTGCAAGACAACAACCAGCTGCACAAACAGTTCGACGACGTTTGCAGCAGCATGGAGTATCATCTCGGAGACCATGGCTGCGGTTACCCTTGACGCTGCATCACAGACAGGAGCGCCTGCGATGGTGTACTCAACGGCGGACCTGGGTGCACGAGTGGCAAAACGTCATTTTTTCGGACGAATCCAGGTTCTGTTTACAGCATGATGGTCGCATCCGTGTTTGGCGACATCGCGGTGAACGCACATTGGAAGCGTGTATTCGTCACAGCCATACTGGCTTATCATCCGGCGTGATGGTATGGGGTACCATTGGTTACACGTCTGGGTCACCTCTTGTTCGCATTGACTGCACTTTGAACAGTGGACGTTACATTTCAGATGTGTTACGTCCCGTGGCTCTACCCTCCATTCGATCCCTGCGAAACGCTATATTTCAGCAGGATAATGCACGACCGCATGTTGCAGGACCTGTACGGGCCTTTCTGGATACAGAAAATGTTCGACTGCTGCCCTGGCCAGCACATTCTCCAGATCTCTCACCAAATGAAAACGTCTGGTCAATGGTGGCCTAGTAACTGGCTCGTCACAATACGCAGGTCACTACTCTTGATGAACTGTGGTATCGTGTTGAAGCTGCATGTGCAGCTGTACCTGTACACGCCATCCAAGTTCTGTTTGACTCAATGCCCAGGCGTATCAAGGCCGTTATTACGACCAGAGGTGGTTGTTCTGGGTACTGATTTCTCAGGATCGCGACATTGTTGCTCGAATTGGTGGAGATCCAATGACTATTAGCAGAATATGGAATCGGTGGGTTCAGGAGGGTAATACGGAACGCCGTGCTGGATCCCAAATTGCGTGAAAATGTAATCACATATCAATTCTAGTATAATATATTTGTCCACTGAATACCCATTTATCATCTGAATTTCTTCTTGGTGTCGCAATTTTAATGGCCAGTGGTGTATTTTGTGTTCGATCTCTACGCAATGTCAAGCCACAGCCGACTTCTCATGTTCCATTTGCTTGTTATGTCAGTGTGAGCTCTGCACAACAGGCAGCGACGGTTCAAATCACCTGTCCCACGTTAAGTGTGGCCTCATTCACAGGGGCCACCACACGTACCGGGCACTAAGATCTGCATCCATTTAACGGATTGGGCGGCCGCTCCCGACGGAGGTTCGAGTCCTCCCTCGGGCATGGGTGTTTGTGTTGTTCTTAGCATAAGATAGTTTAAGTTAGTTTAAGTAGTGTGTAAGTCTAGGGACCGATGACATCGGCAGTTTGGTCCCTTAGGAATTAATACGCATTTGAACGTTTTTGATCTGCATCGTCTTCAAACGAGATTAACATATCTCTTATCTTGGAGGTGCGCCGGCACACCGGTTTCAATCCATGTCTCTGCAGCCCGTGTCCTATTTTTGTTTATCGCCCTGCGCTATTAAAGGAATGCCGCCAACTGGGACTCTTCCGCCAATTCACGAAACCTCCTTTGCCTGTGACACCTCACAGCAATTGCAATTTCTACCTTGCTGTCTTATTGCCATTTACCCTGAACAGCAGTCTCAAGTGCTGAACTGCTGTCGTCAGAAAGAAGCTTTATTCAATGTGCGAATGTGCTCCATACTTACTTTTTTTTGTTCACAGCACTATTTTCATTAAGATGCTGGTCGATATGGTTTGTCTACACAGAATTACCAACTGTAAAGTTGGCCTTCGCCTATATTAACAGATTCATGAATGGTAGCTTCATATTTGTCTCTGTCTCGACAATAAATTTTAGTGTTGGGATGACCACCATTCATGTGAGCTGACGTTTCACCGTGAGAGCGTATCGAGAACGATGCATCAACGTGTCAGAGGAAACAAGGGGCGCAAACCCTTGCAGAATTCAGAGGTTGTTCTTCAAAATGTTCGGTGAAGAAGTCTGCAAAAAGCAGAGATACTGTGGATGCCAACAGTCGTGTCATGCTTTCATCGTCCTACAGTAGATAGGATGCTTTTATTTTGTACGCAGTACGGTTAGGAGACGAATCACTGTCCCGAAATTAATTAGAATAATCTAGTACTCACGTATGGTGAAGGTTTTTTCAGGTCTGACTTTTTCTGCGCTTGTATTGTGAATCAAGACAGAAAACTAAAGGGATTCTTGTTATAATTTGAACCGTAAGTTTTAGACCTTTATCTGACTTCAACTAGACATTATTCGAATGCATTGTATTTATTCCCTGGAAAAATTCGACTAACAGTAATGCGAATTTACTGCTAGTATTATGCCCTGAAATTGAAAACCGTTCTGCCACTCCGTGGAAACGAACAGCGACAAATGTTTCTCATACTGCTGTGGACTGGGGCGTCCACTTTCATGGAAATCTCGCTGCCGTTGGAAGAGACAAATAAAGGTGCCCCGTTAGGACGGATGCGTGAGCTTTACGGCAGCACATACACCAATGGAAATACAAAGAACAGAGAATAGTAAAATATATTACTGAACTTTGGTAACGCTGCTTACAGCAATTGTAGAATGCAGGATTAGTCTACCTTTCCTACGTTGACTACAGTTCCATGAACACAAACTAAATAATGTATTGTCAACTAAAGTCGGAAGAAAACTACTTTTCTGTCTCGATGTACTATTGGATGAAAAGTTCCAAACTAACAGTACAGTTTAAATCTCTAGGCAGGCGATCTCTGTTCAGTCACAACAATTCTATTCACTGCTCTGTTTCTACCCAAGACTAATCATGTCTTCCTTTCGGCGACCGCTTCTATCTCACTCGACGACTTGAAGAGCTGAAGAGGCAACGAATGTTCTGAAGGAACTTCCTAGCAAGACTCGGACTGACTTACAACTTGCAGCTGACTTCCGCTCGTGCGCGGTTACGTAAGGTAGCGTTTCTCTTCCTAGTGACGCTGCCACTCCACTGCAGGGAGGAGTGACTCTCGCGTGCAGCGTGATTGTTTCACACATGGCGATGTTATTGTTGCGGATGGACGTCGACGGTACTGTTGGTACCAACTATCGCAAACTCTTCTTGTGTGGTATATCACTACACCACACATATGATGGAAGAAAATGGGTTCATGCACCTACGTACCGCAGTCGGTTACTGTAAGGCGATGTTGTGACTATGAGAGATTATGCAGAGGGTGTGTAAAACAAGCGACAACAAATTCTGATAAATGTATAGTTATATAAAACAGCCAAGGCAGACGGGGCTACCATCACAAATACTGGTGAAAGTAGATGTGGCCAACAGGTGGACGCACACAATGCATGACCACGTTATAACAATCCCCACAAACTCCTACGTTATTCATAATTATAAAAGGCACTGAGAAAACTTATTGACAGAGACAGCATAAGATGCTGTGAAGAAGAGATACAGGGGGGCAGGCCGTCCATGCCGACCAGACCACTCGCAAAATTACCACATGGCTATTAAATTTCTAAGATTCGAGTGCGGGACCAGTGAAATCCCGTTATTCGAATATCCGGTGACGTATTAAAGGGTAAAACCTGACTTTTGAAAAAAAAATGGTTGAAATGGCTCTGAGCACTATGGGACTCAACTTCTGAGGTCATCAGTCCCCTAGAACTTAGAACTACTTAAACTTAACTAACCTAAGGACATGACACACATCCATGCCCGAGGCAGGTTCAAATGGCTCTGAGCACTATGGGACTCAACAGCTGTGGTCATCAGTCCCCTAGAACTTAGAACTACTTAAACCTAACTAACCTAAGGACATCACACACATCCATGCCCGAGGCAGGATTCAAACCTGCGACCGTAGTGGTCCCGCGGTTCCAGACTGTAGCGCCTAGAAGCGCTCCGCCACACCAGCCGGCTGACTTTTGATCTTCATTGAAAATTAATATACATAATATAGACGACTAATTAAGATACTGGTCCTATTAAATAAGTAGTAGTTCCGCAAGAGAGCCCTCACATGCTTGCTGTGAAGCAAGCACCGATAGAAAGTTTGTAGCGTCAGAAAACTCTCCATTTTCCCTTACTGTTATTAAATGAGAAACGTGTTGAGGATCTTTCGGAAAAAGTATGAGAATAATGAAGGTTTTCGTTACCAACTGCACAGATCGCATTGCGGCCCGTCTAATGCAGCTCAAAAATATCTTCTCCTCCAAGTGGTCATCTGCTGAGTACTTGTTCACACAAAGATCTTACCTAGTGGTTTCTGTCAAAATACTGACATCGTATCCCTGACCAAACCTAGCAGAGAGAAACATAAGCAATTCAAGCACGGCCAGGGTGCAAAGGCTTCCCTGATTCAGGTATAGCGATAGTGTCGGGTATCTTTACTTCAGTGGTCATTTCGCCTCCAAACAACGAGATGAGAGTGATAAACGTTTTCTAACGACTATGCAGCAAACTTACATTAGTGTGAATATACATTACAATTTCTGACAGTTAGATCACTAAACAGAAGTAATGACATCGCTTACAGGTCCAGATGTGGCAATGATCTTCTGCTTCACTGCCACACTAACCATGTTCATTTCCAAACACTAATGTTGCTTAATCGAGTAAGTAGTACAAGATAGGGATTTATGGTGGAACATGTCTCAGAGATGCTCTCTATTTAATTTACGATTGATTGGCGCAAACCTCATCTTAGACAGTTGGATCAAAAGATATCTGAATTTTAACTGAGTAAGCACAACAAAAACCACAGGAGTACGCGACGGCTGCGCACAATCATTCTAGTGCTGAGCTGCCGAGAGCCCGGTGAAAATGCAAGTCATCCATGGCGTGGCCAGAACGAAGCGTTTGGAGGTTTCTGGAGTCTAGGTGCCTGAATGTGACAATACCTATGGCCATAGTCGTTTATGCCGCGTTATGTAACGTTATTACGTTTCTCACATTGCTGATGGCTAAATGGGACTATGATTATTCCCTTGCTGTGAACTTTTTCAGTGGCCTTTTGGTCGCGATTGTGGATGTAAATTTTATCATCTTCGAGAATATTGCGTATGTCAGTGCCATGCAAATTCAGTACTATCCTGGTGTTTCATTTACGAAATATTGCGTGGCAGTATTTCCATTGTGATCTCATAATGGAGTCACTAAAGAGGTGTATGAACCTATTCCTCTTTTTTTTGTGCAAAGGATAACTATGCCGCACCAGTGGGAGCGCAGTGTGACCGCGGACCAAATAAGGGTGAATAAGTATTAAAACGTCGAAGTCGGTTCAAATGGTTCAAATAGCTCTGAGCACTATGGGACTTAACATCTGAGGTCACCAGTCCTCTATACTTAGAACTACTTAAACCTAACTAATCGAAGGACATCATACACATCCATGCCCGAGGCAGGATTCGAACCTGCGACCGTAGCAGCAACGCGGTTCCGGACTGAAGCGCCTAAACCGCTCGGTCACAGCGGCCGGCCTCGTAGAAGACGTGCTGATCGACAATGAGAGATCAGAATCAGCAGGTAGGTCTCTTGTGTCACCTGACTATTCGCCCTCGTATTACGCAGCTCACTGCTTTAGAAAGTTCGTTTTAAAATACGTTTCAGACTACATCGATGCACTAATGATCAGTCGGTACGGAGTTCTGACGTTACAATTTCCACAGAGTTATGTTTATACTGGGATCCAAGATAATTGCACTGATAAGCTAAACGAATACAGTATTATACTTGAATTATACTCAGACAACTATTAGCACAGAATGAATATTTTTCTTACAGTAATGACAGAAAAGTTCTCTAACACAATTAATTTTGTTAAGGAAGGGCTCATAAATTATACATGGGTTTATAGTGCCACTGGAACAAGCAATCAGTTCCGGAAACGTATTTGAAAACAACGTGATCTCTTCAAAAATTGAGGCGTATGTAGTTAAAAAAAAATTTATATACGAGGGTAATACCAAAAGTAAGGTCTCCTATTTTTTTATAAGTACATAGACCTGTTTATTTCTAGAATGGCTCACATCAGTTTTCAGCTTGAACATTTAGCTATTTTTCGAGATAATCACAATTTCTGTCGATGCATTTTGGTAGACGTTGTGGCAGTTTTCGCATGCTCATGTCATACCAGCTCACCGCCATGCTGATCAGAAAGTTATGAACCTCATCTTTCACCTCGCCGTCGGAGCTAAATCGCTGGGACCACACTTAAAGCTGACAGGTGCTGTGAGACTCTGAAAAAACTCAAAGGGGCAATTCAGAACCGGAGAAGAGGAATGTTGAGCAAGGGTGTACACATTCTCCATGATAACGTTCGCTCACACATCACTCAGCAAACCGTTGCTCCCCTGGAACAGTTTCAGTGGAACATAATCACCCACCCACCCTATAGTCCTGACTTGGCTTCCAGTTCCCTAGGTTAAAAGAATATTAAGCCGTAAAGCGACTCAGCTCCGACGACGAGGTGAAAGAAGAGGTTCATAACTTTCTGAACAGCACGGCGGCGAGCTGGTATGACATGGGCATACGAAAACTGCCACAGCGTCTACAAAAATGCATCGACAGAAATGGTGATTATGTCGAAAAATAGCTAAATTTTCAATCTGTAAACTAATGTAAACCATTGTAGAAATAAACAGGTCTATGCACTTATAAAAAAAAGGAGACCTTGCTTTTGGGATTACCTTCGTATAACTGATGTGCACCCAATGATGTTATCATGCTGCTGATACGTGTCATGCCAAAGCAAATACTGTTTTCTTCGCCTACTTGAGTGTCTCAACAAATATCTTCGGATTAATCACTAATGCTCGGACTGTCCCATCCTGACAGATGTTTCACCAATCTGCATGAACAATGAGCCTAAGACGTATCCTTTCCTTGTGTATCTTCAGCGGTCCATAAAGCCTGGGGATCGGGCGGTAGGTGGCATTTATTTCTTAACCACCTCATCTTGCTTGTCAAAATCCTTAAAAAAACTTCCCAGTCTTTCTGACGATGGTCTCTGTCGGATCGTGACTGACCTTCTTGGTGCGTGTCATTCTACAATAAATGTAACGCTTTCTGTTGGTAGTCTTCAGTCTTAAGATCCACCGCATCATTTCTTTTACTGACTGGCAAGACAAGAAATCTCTCCTCCTCACGTGTCAGACATACATCTCGTTGTTGCTCCTGAACAATATGAGATTTTTTTGGCTTTGATATCCATGGTATATGGTTAGTTGGCAGGCTGACGTCCTCTACTGCGTCGTATGAGGGGTACCTAATGCACTGCTCTATTCCATTAGCAAAATCAAACATCAGCAGTCTTCGTAGGGCTGCACAAAAATTAAAGCCTTTGCAACAGAGCCTTCGTCAGGTTCATGGCTGCAGAGATTAATCACTGTCCTGCAGACATTATTGACTTTGACACTCAGACAGTCTTATATAAATGAGATTGAATTTATTTCTTATTTGGCATATCCTTTATATATATATAAGGGGCATTTACCTCACCGACAGAACAGTGGTTAATCTTCCCAGCCAAGAACTGTAAGACAGCTCTGTTTCAGCATTAATCAAAGGCCTTAATTTTACTTCAGTCCCGCGACGAATACTGAAATTAGATTTTGTTAGTGGAATAAAGTAGTGGATTTGAATCTCTCGCGCAATGCAGCGGAAGATGCTAACTTGACTTCTAGCAAGGAAACATTTCCAAGTGGCAATAAACAATCTTGATGAAATATGGCGTGTGTGTAGACGGAGCAAAACTTATTGTTTCCGTTGTGTCCAATTTCACTTTTAAGTGGTATAATACACCCCGAAAGGTAATTTGGCATATTGGGTTTGGAGGGAATATCTTCGAAACGATGATACACAAAAATGTTTCTCATATAAAAGTTGATATTTAGTTCACGTTCTTGAAAACTGTATCATCGAATTTTGTAATAATTTGAAACTTTGCAAAACAGCTCACCATCATCATTAAATATTGAAAAATAAAAATTTTTGTTACAGCAATTAAAGAAGCTTTCAAGCTAGATACGTCCATAAGTAATGAAGTTGATTTCTGAAGTAAAGTTTCTGGAAAAAAGGTGTAGATAATGTGCTGTCCGATTATTTTCAACGTACCTATTTAAACTATCTAAATATTCATTATTAGTCTAGTTATTTATTTTATTTATATTTGTCATATGTCTTAAATTATTACTTTACGTTTTACGTTTACACGCGCATACTCTAATGTAGCGTTATGTCAAAATTTCCGAGCAAGCGGTGAAGAACTTTCAGAGATACACGATTTTCTACAAACGAACATATACATTTTTATTTATATAGATTATAGCATACTTCTCACGATTTAAAAATGGAAATTATAGTGACTTTGCACTTTTGTATGGTAAAATTACATACATACCCGTAGTTCGACACACTTTTGGTCCGTCGCGTAATCTTTTTCTATGATGACGGCAACTAATATCCATAGCTTGGACTCCCTTAAAATATCGGAGACACCGAGGAGCAATTTTTGTAACAGCAGTACACCTGCCCGTAACACTAACCAAGAATGAAAATGCATTATTAACAAAACAAATTGTTCGTTCGTAAAATGAGTTCTGCTTGTCACGAAAGCGGCCATTTAGCTCCAATCTGCTAGATATATTAAGTGAGTGTTGTATCAGTATCACCTATAGGCAATGGTTCAGTTCGACAATCTTGGAACTTTCTTCGGGATCCCAAGTATGATAAACACGTAATGTCACCTTCAGAAAACACTGCAGGTACGCTGCTGTTGTCCGTGCCTTGGGGGTACAGCTGCAGACGGAGGCAAAGTCAGAAGAGCAACGTGTGGCCTATTACGTTAGATTTGTTACAGCACGGTTTAATTAGTACGTAAAGCCTACAGTCTGTAGACTGACTCTCGCATACGAGACATTGGACAGCTTTGAGGCACTAAGTGTGAAAATTGTAGAACTAATTAGTAATAATAAAGGCGTAGTAGAGTTACGGAACACTGAAGCTATAAAATTTTCCACATAACCGTAGATCGGAGAAGTAACGCTGACGGGCTATGGCTAGTAAACAGGGCCAATCAATAATAACCGTATAATATTGTGTACAATTAATTTAGTTAATACTTGTTAAGCTAATGAGCACAGTTGCTGATTAAATTAGCTGTAGACAATGTTGTAAGCCGAACGGTCAATACAAGACTAACTTTAAATTCCTAAACGCAGCTGATTTCATCAGAAAAGGTTTTCCTGTGGTGTTTACTGGGTAAAGCACTATTAGTAAGTTATCACGCTAGAAGTGCCGAAAAGTAATTACTCTGTTAATGCAATACCGTTCACTGTACTCGTGCTACTGTGAGGTACAATGGTTTTATAATTAAGCACAAAGACCATAAATTTTTCCTTTTGGGTCTGAATCTAAGGTAGAGTATTATACGTGTAGGATACTGTACCTAGGAAAACATGATGATTTTTGGTCTAGTGACTGGTTTTAGAATCACTTGAAAGAATGCGCGGGAGAGACCGCCATAATCAGTTCCCGCCTTTTGTACAATTTTTGTTGTTGTTAGACATGAAGTTGTCTCTTGTGCAGCATTTGTAAATATTTCGAGTTCTACACATTAAGTGTTGTGTAATATATTTAAGCTATTTGAGATATATTAACTCTTCTGACAAAGAATTTTGTGGCAAGTTAAATTCTATATAATGGGTTGGTGCATAAGTTCGTAGCGTTTCCCTATAAGTTTAATACACACAAGAGGTACACATAACAGAGACTTTAGTCATCAATAATACGTTCTTCACTATTTATAACAGTCTGCCAACGCTCTAGAATTCACGTGGTTTTGAGGCGTAAATTCGTCGAGGCATGTTCGAAGCGCATTTTTATGCGGAAAGGAAGTTCCTTGAAGGCTGTCCGAGAGAGACTGGAAAAGGTGAAAATCTGAGGCAGCAAGGCTACTACTGTATAGTGCTTCTTCTCAGTGTAGCAGAACGAGGGCGGGCGTTGTCGTAGAGTAGCATTGCATCACGCAGTCTTCCTGATCGTTCTTCTTGATTTGAGTCTTCTGGACGTCTCAGGTATTGACCATAAATGTCAACAGTGATGGTTACGCCTCGGAGAAGCAGTTCTTAGTACGCCACACCGTCGCTATTCCACCCGTCGCTATTCCACCAGACGAGTAACGTTCCTTTTTTGTGGATGCGCACAGGTCATTGTATGGAGAGTTGCTGCTTGGTTTGGGCTCAACCATTCCTTTCTTTTCCTTACGTTAGCATAAAGACACCATTTCGAGTCACCAGTAACGATACAGGGTACGAAAGGTCTGCTGTTCACGAGCGAATTGATGATGAGTAAGCAGAAATGCGACGGATTGATTTTTATGATTTTGGTTTACAGTATACGGTACCCATACAGCCGAATTTTTAACCTTCCCCATTGGGCGCAAGTGTCGCACGATGTTGGAACGACCACAGTTCATCACATTTGCCAGTTCTCGAGTACACTGGCGTGGATCATTGTGAATTAATGCATTGAAACGATCTTCGTCAAAGCCCGAAGGTCTTTCTGAAAGTGAAGTGACACTAATGTCAAAACGATTCTCCTTAAAACGAGAAAACCATTTTCTTACAGAGATCTGTTCAACGGCGTAACATCCGTACACGGCACCAATGTTTCTCGCTGCCTCCTTTGCTGTCACCCCTTTACTGAGATCAAACAGAAGAATATGTCGCTGAAATTACACGAAAGTCAATGGAGTTCGCGTCCTTCTGATACCACAATTTCTTACATTGAATTGTTTGTTGATGTCTTGCAAGCGTAACACGTATACAGACGAAGTATTCCAAGCTTGGTAACACACTGCGTCACAGATGGGTACATGACAGTCATTTACACCAGGGTGTCTCCAAATAAGCAGGCCACAAGAGATAGTAACCTGGAACCTGTCCAGTATGATCATTTCAGTGCATGTGAAGCGTCAGCCAGGTGCGCCGCTGAACCTCACTGTGCCCAGAAGTGGATAAAGTCGCAACGGAAGACAGGGGTAACTGGCCGGCTTCGAGCGTCGGGCTTAGGAAAGATCTGGAAGCCATATCAAGGTCGTGTGTTACTTCATATCTGTATGGAACGTCCGGCGTTAAATGCCGTCCAGCTCAAGAATGATACCAGTTTCCCCGGATACTTGCAAACCATTCGCAGCGGCTTACGGTGGCTGGCTTTAGAGTCCATTGGGCTGCTAATAGAGAAACGCTCTCTGATGATCACACAGTCTTTATAGGCTTGCCTTCTCTGAACTGTAGGCCGTTACTATCACCACGTCATATTTTCAGGTGGGTCGAAATTAACTCAGTGAATGAGGGCCCGATGATGTCTACAGGCCATAGGGAGCACGTTGCGATCCACAATATCTGGCGTAACATTCGCTTGTTGGCCGCACAACGGACTTTTGCTGGGAGTGAATGTCATCATATGGGGCAGGGATTCCACGTCGAAATTATGGTCATTTCAATATGTGCACATAATGAGAAACACTAAGGAGCTGAGTCTGAGGCTGTGCCACCCCCTATGCAGTGATCCAGCTCCGGCGGGATCACTCAGCTGTTCACTCGAGTCCAATCGTTCAGCAATAGCTTTCGCAACAGGGTGACACCGACCTGATCGGCTGGCCTGTTCGAGAGCCTGACTGGTTCACACTGAAAATTTGTGAGCCAGAATGAAGTGTCACGTGTACTTACATTGACTGACACCGGCCCCATGAAAACCTGACCAACTGTGCGACGTACTACTGGAAACATGAGAGAGTCTCCCGGACGATTAGACATACCCTTGCGCAAAACAATCGCAACATAAAAAAATAATGTAGAGTAACAAAATTTTAAGAATACATTTGTCTAGGTAATATATTTAAGTGATTAACATTTCTAGGTCACAACTTAATGTAAGCGCGAGATATGCCATTGCAAATGTGAAATACTGGTACATTAATAACCGGTGTAACCACCAGAATGTCGAATGCAAGAAGGCAAAACTGCGTACATTGTGCTGTACATGTGCGGAAGTCAGTTAATGGGATAATGTTCCATGCCTGTTGCAATTGGTCAGTGAAAACAGGGAGGGCTAATGCTGTTTGTGGATGAGGCTTGAACTGTCGTCCGATTATGCCCCGTATGTGCGCGATTGGAGGCAGACCTGGTGATCGAGCAGGGCAAGGCAACATGTCGACACTCTGTTTTCGGGTTACAACAGCGTTATGGCGTCGAGCGTTATCTTGTTGGATAACAGCCCCTTGAATGCTGTTCATGAATGGCAGTACAGCAAGTCGAATTAACAGACTGACGTACAAATTTGTGGCGTAACCACAAGAGTGCTCCTGCTGTCATACAAAATCGCACTCCAGACCATACCTTGAGGTGTAGGTTCAGTGTGTATCACGTAGATGGGCTGGTTTCAGGCCCTTAACGGCCATCACTGACACCGAGGCAGAACCAGCTTTCATCAGGAAACACAACCGATCCCCACCCCGCCCTCTAATGAACTCTCGCTTGGCTCCTATGAAGTCTCAAATGGAGGTAGTTTGGGTTCAGTGGAACGCACACTACAGGGCGTTTAGCTCTGAGTTGTCATTCAAGTAAATATTTCACAATATATATATATAAATGACCTAGTAGATAGTGTCGGAAGTTCCATGCGGCTTTTCGCGGATGATGCTGTAGTATACAGAGAAGTTGCAGCATTAGAAAATTGTAGCGAAATGCAGGAAGATCTGCAGCGGATAGGCACTTGGTGCAGGGAGTGGCAACTGACCCTTAACATAGACAAATGTAATGTATTGCAAATACATAGAAGGATCCTTTATTGTATGATTATATGATAGCGGAACAAACAATGGTAGCAGTTACTTCTGTAAAATATCTGGGAGTATGCGTGCGGAACGATTTGAAGTGGAATGATCATATAAAATTAATTGTTGGTAAGGCGGGTACCAGGTTGAGATTCATTGGGAGAGTCCTTAGAAAATGTAGTCCATCAACAAAAGAGGTGGCTTACAAAACACTCGTTCGACCTATACTTGAGTATTGCTCATCAGTGTGGGATCCGTACCAGATCGGGTTGACGGAGGAGATAGAGAAGATTCAAAGAAGAGCGGCGCGTTTCGTCACAGGGTTATTTGGTAACCGTGATAGCGTTACGGAGATGTTTAACAAACTCAAGTGGCAGACTCTGCAAGAGAGGCGCTCTGCATCGCGGTGTAGCTTGCTCGCCAGGTTTCGAGAGGGTGCGTTTCTGGATGAGGTATCGAATATATTGCTTCCCCCTACTTATACCTCCCGAGGAGATCACGAATGTAAAATTAGAGAGATTAGAGCGCGCACGGAGGCTTTCAGACAGTCGTTCTTCCCGCGAACCATAAGCGACTGGAACAGGAAAGGGAGGTAATGACAGTGGCACGTAAAGTGCCCTCCGCCACACACCGTTGGGTGGCTTGCGGAGTATAAATGTAGATGTAGATGTAAACGATTTACAACAGTTCAGTGAGTCACTGTGGTTCCAACTGCTGCTCAGATTGCTGCTGCGGATGCAATATAATGAGTCAGAGCCTTTCGCCGAGCACGAAGGCCTTCCATCTCGGAAGTGGACGTGGCCGTCTGGAGCTCTGTCTTCTTACGACTGTACTGTCTAGTGACCACCGCTGCCAGCATTCATCCTCAATATCACTGTTCTTGCCAAGGATTTCTGTAGTATCGCAAAGGAACATTCAGCTTCTCGCAGCCCTATTACACGACCTCGTTCACTTTCAGTGACATGTTACTACTGGGTCTTCATCGCCTTAAAGGCAGTCTTGACTGACATCAATTCACCACGTCCAATATCAAAGATAACTACCGCTCACGACAATTACAGATGTATTTAAAGCAAACCTGAATCGCATTCTCATAGTGGCGCTACAAGCGCCACTTTATGCTACTGGCGCGAAATTTAAATAGATGTCATCTTTCACGTGTAGGAACACGTCGTCATTGTATTTCCAGAAACTATCCGCCTCCATGCCTCGTAGAATAAGGTTGTTAACTAATGTCAGTGGTTTGTGGACCTCCTACTAGCCTCATTCCTTATGTAAAACTTCACCCTGCTCCCCTCACATCACTTTATATTACAAAAATTGATATAACTGTTTTTTAACTCAAAATCTACTTGAAATCATTGTATTTTAAATTTTACTTACTTAATTTGTGCTACTGAACACTTAACACATGTAAATTTGAAAAAGCCACTTGTGGCCGTGCGGTTAAAGGCGCTGCAGTCTGGAACCGCAAGACCGCTACGGTCGCAGGTTCGAATCCTGCCTCGGGCATGGATGTTTGTCATGTCCTTAGGTTAGTTAGGTTTAACTAGTTCTAAGTTCTAGGGGACTAATGACCTCAGCAGTTGAGTCCCATAGTGCTCAGAGCCAAAAAGCCACGAACAAGTGAATTTGAATCGAAATAGAAATAGTGTCCTAATATGAGACAGTCAGAGAAAACATTTAATATCGACCAATATAAGAACAGGTAAACCCTAAGATGATAATATCCTCTCATTTACTTGCTCTACAACATTTTCTGAGATAATTGTGCAAAAAAGATCTGTCGGGGAATAAAAAGGCTCTTTTTCAAGTTAACATTCTTCGGAAACCCAAGGATTCCATGGACTGTGCGCACTTCTCTATATCAGTCTTCAGACGAACGATCACTTCAGAATATACATTCAGTATCTTTTTCCTGAGATTGCACATCCGAAACAATATCTTCAACTAAATTTGTATTGGACTTCGAATGACTGCAGGAGTTCGTTTCCTGCGTTTTCCTCTTTTTCTTTTTCGAAAACAAATCTCTCGCTTCTGTTTTCTTAGATTCCTCTCTTTAAACTGTTTCAAACATTCCCTGAGTGCAGACGATGTTAGCTGCTTAAAAGATTCACAACTTGCTGATTTTACTAGGACTGGTGGCTCTTGATAAGGCTGGCTATTGGTGGGAGCCGGCTGGATATCACACTGACTCATTTTTACTTCGTTGTTCACATTTGTAAGTCAAACTCCTGGTGTATTGCAAAATCATTGTCTCTAAGCATACGCCTGTTACATGTTTTGCAGAGACCGTTTATAGCATTTTCTACTGTTATTGCCGTAGAGTAGGCTGCTTCAATCAGAAATGTTGCTACTGCTTGACCTGGATTATTTGCCAGCCAAGTTCGTATTTCTTGGGAACACTCTTTTAAACTGTCCCATGAGTTCCACACAAGAGGCTTCATTTTAAACGAGGAATTGGGTGATAAACAAATGATGTGAACCCAGTTTTCTCTTGCTTTGTCTATCACACAAATTTAATATCAAGGCCGTCAAGTATTACCACAACTAGATGGCTTCACACAGTTCACCACTTCGCAAAAATGTGAGCTTGAATCCAGCTATTAGGGTGGCAAGCTGCAGTTATCCTAACATGAGACAGCATGTCCTAATATGATATACAGTCACATATTAGGATACCCGCTGTATTGTATATTAGGCAATAACCCATCTTGCAACACTTTTAAAATCAAGGATTCTCGACAATATCTAGTTCCCTTATGGTCTTTCTGTCACTGCTCTGCACCTCAGGCACTGAGAAAAATGAGTTTTGATGCTTCCCAATAGAGCTGAGAAGTTACTTGAGTCGGAATCTAGCTGTCTCCCACTGGTTAACTCTCTCAAAATAGGAACCTTTCCTCCCTATTTAAAATCATTTTAGCAACGACATTATCATTTTGGTAAGTTGAAATAATGTAAAATCAAAACGTAAATACTCATTTTCTCAAATTAAATTGTAATAGCAGGGGCAAAGCGTAGTGCATTCCGTCAGCTGGCGTTTGTAGTTTCATACCCGCAGTCCACCGAAATTACTGAGTCTTATATTCTTTGAGTGTATCGCGATATACCGCTTTGTTTAAAAGGTTTCATTCATTTCAAGTGCTGGTTTATTGTTATAGAAAGCGTGCCTACAGATTTTCTTGTGCATTTTTCCCTTATTGTGCAGATTTGCATCATCATAAATACTATGAGGATTGTTCACCTGTGCTTGTTTTGGTGCATTTTTTCATTGTATACATCGTCATACAATATTGTAGTTTGTTCCATCACATAATTGTCTTCAGTTTATATTAGACGATAGCCGTTCCATCTTCTTACCACCGTCGTACCTTCATGAGATCTGTATTAATTTTCCTTACCATAATGGTTATCGGTTTATCATGAAATTAAAATAATTATTTTCGTATGTTTTGTATCATGCTTTCATTGTCTTTAACACATGGTTTTCTCCTTATTGTGTTTTCCAGATTATAACGTCGATTAGGCAGCTACATCAGCTTCCTTTTCATTCCTTTCTCATATTTCCTTTAGCTTTGATCATGGCCACTACACATAGATGAAATATGCTTTCAACTATTAATACATATAAAATTTCTTCAATAATTCATAAACGTAAAATACTTATGCATCTAGCGTAGCATTCCTTAACCGAACATCTTGAAGTCACTTAACCTTGCTTTCTCTTGTTCTTCAATCTATTAACTGCTTCTTTCTCTTTCCAGAAATTATCTTTTCTGTGACCTTTTTCATTCTAATCTTATTAAATTATATTATCGTGGTGTGTTTGCCATAACACATACATTACAATTAATAATAATTGAATAAAATAATCTTCTTAACTACATATAAAATAATGAACAAAATAATAAATCTTGTAGCTCATTCTGTGGCTCAAGTCTAGTATCGGTGTCCTATTAGTAAATACTCTTATCGTTCTCTTTTCCTTCAGTTTCTCTTCATAAATGGTACATGTCTTCTCATTGATAATATTTCTTCCATCTCTGTGTGGTGGAATAAACCTTTTATCACATTAGAATCACAGTCAGCAAGTATATAACTTCCTTCATGGGGAATTTGTATTATTCTGCATGGTCCAGTATATAAATACTGCCATTTCTTATTTCACTTTTTCTTTATCGAGGCCTTTGGATGGTCTCTCAACAATATTTCTTCTCCAACAGCATAGGTTATTACCTACTTCACATTTTTATCGAATTTTTCCTTTTGTAATTGAGCTTGATGTTGTAGATTTAAGTAAACTTTTTCGAGATGTCCTCTTTATTAAAATTGTCTTCTTTAATTTGTGGCCATCCCTTTAGCCAGTCTTGAGAATCATCCTTGCCACACATCACTTGGTTGGGCGAATATCCTGTATAAGTACGAGGCAAGTCATTATAAATCCTTTCAAATCCCGCAGGGATAAAAAGATGATTTGTAATGTGTGTGTGTTTAATAGTGTATTTCTTCATAGTCTCTCTCCATATTCTGCTAGTGTAAAAGGCAGCATTGTCTGTCAATATCATCTTCGGTCTTCCAAATTCTGTTAAGAAATCATTGACAAATTTCCTTAACACAGGACGCACATGTAGATTCCTCAAAGGATACAATTTCACATACTTTCGAAAAATATCGTAGAATGCCAGAATATACTTAAATCTTCCACGAGTAGTAGGACATGGTCCACACACATGACAAGATATTAATTAAAATATGGAGTTTCAGTCTTCGATCGCTATTCTTTATTTTCAATTACCGGTTTCAGGCTGTACGGACAAGTTACTCTGTAACTACAACATATGATCTGAAGATGGGCAGCTAGCCCGAAACCGGTAATTGAAAATAAAAAATAGCGATCGAAGACTGAAACGCCATATTTTACTTAATGAACGATCGCGGAATTCCCAGTTAGACAACTATGTCTAGTTTTGATAAGATATTAATGTCAAAGGCTGGTGTGGTATGATTGGATGTAATTCAATTTTTCAGCTATAGTTGATTGGTTTAGTTTTCTGGCAAATCTTACATTTCTTTAGAATGTTACTAGCCAAGCAGTCTAAATTCGGATGGTAGCAATAATGGGCTAACTTGGCTTTGCATTTTAAAGATCCAAAGGGTCCCCACTTCAGATGCGTATACCACAGTAAAGATTCTAGATGTTCATTTGGAATGCATGCTTTCCATGAGTTTTTCTTCGAAATTATATATTAGATTTTGAAGTATATAGACTACCAGAATGATTCGTAGCTCCTTGATAGATTACATCTCCAATAGGTTTCCAATAAGGATCTTGTTCTTGCAACTGCGACATATTGTGACACAACTTTTAAATTTGTTTCTCACAAGATGCAATAGACAGATTCATTACTTTGAAATCTAAAGTCTGTTCCTCAAATTCTTCAGTACCCTGTCTTCTAGGCAAACGAGATCGAGCATCAGATACAACGTTGTCTTTCCCTTTTATATATTGCACTGAAATGTAAAATTCATGAAGTAACAAGGCCCATCTGGTTAACCTTGAATGAAATATTCTTCCTGTTAAAATATAAGACAAAGCTTTATAGTCACAAAATATGGTTATTCTTTCTCCATAGACAAAATATCTTAACTTTTTATGGGCCCATACCACACATAGTACTTCTAACTCTCTGGTACAGTATGCCCTTTCACATTTAGAGAGTGTTCTACTTGCAAATCCTACAATCTTAATGGTATTCATATCTTGTGGATCATCCATTTGGAAAAGCGTAGCGCCTAGGTCTGTTTCAGAAACACCAATGGCAATGTAAAAATCCTGTTCAAGTTTCGGATGATGTAACAACTGGGCAGCAACTAAAGCGTCTAGGATATTGTCAAACGCTTGACTACACTCAGGGGTCCCTTTCTATATGATGTTCTCTTGTAATAACTGTAATAAACATCCTTGGCTGATCAATTGATTAGGCAGAAATCAGTAGAAAAATGGGCTAATCCCATGAAATATTTTAATCCCTTTTTACATTTAGGATAGGGACACTCTTTGATAGCACTCATTTTCTTAGGATTCGGCATAATACCGTCTGGCGCAATTATATGTTCTAGGAACTTCAGTTGACTTCTGGCGAATCTCGATTTCAGTAACTTTACTGTTACTCCATATTCTAAGAATTCCGTAAATACTTTTTCAAGAAGATCGGGATGCTCCTCCCTTGTTTCAGTAGCGATCAATAGGTCGTCCACCTACAAGGTAACTCTATCGAGCAAATCTCGTCCAAGTACAGTGTCTAGCGCTGATATAAATACACGTCCACTAATATTTAGTCCAAATGCATAACAGTGAATAGGTAACTTCCGACCAGAAAAATTACAGCAGTATACTATAGAGATTCAATCGAGATTTCAGTTTGCCAGTACGAAATCCTCACATTAAGGGATGTCAGGAAGCAGGCACCACAGAATTTCTGAATTAACTCATCCAAATTCTCAGGTCTAGTTTGTACCGGTATGATTATCTTGTTTATGTCTCTGGCATCTAGAACTAATCTGACGTCGCCATTCGCTTTGAGGACCTCGAAAAGAGGACTACAATATTCAGAATGAGATGGCTCTATAATTCCCCACTCTAACATTTTGTTAATTGCTTTCTTGACTGCCTCTCTCTTTGACCAAGGAACAGAGTAGGAAGTGCGACAAAAAGATTCATGTGGATATGCCTTAATGTCTTATTCAAAACCTCTGATTATTCTGGGACGTTTGCTAAATACTGGCAGATAATTACTTAACACTTAACACAAATCTTCTCGTTGACTTGCAGGTAAGAATGCAGATTTGAAGATATATTTCCTGAAGTGAAACTTGACTTATTTCTTCTCCAGTATATTCAATATAGAAAATATCATCAACTAAATTACAGTCAATACTAATATAGCTAACCATTAACTTCATGCAATACTGATCCGGGACTATTTTGCCCTTTATCATAGAGACTATCAAAACGTCCAAGGTACATGTTCCTTCTTTTAAATTGATGTCTGCTCCAGCATCACACAAAAAATCTAGACCGCAAACACATGGTACGGTCATTCTTGAAACAATTAAGAAGGTACTTTCTATTGAAGCCCCCCGCATCATAATGCTGACTCGTGCCTGCTTTGAGACCTTTTGAGCTTTTGCACTAAATGCTCCAGATTCAGTATATCCAGTAACAGGAAATGTAAGCATTTTTGCTCCTCAAATAATCTGTTTAAAACAATCTTGCGTCATTACGCTAATAGTTGCTCCAGTATCAATTAAAATTTCAACATCAATACCATTTATTACTGCCTGAACTACTGCCTGCAGAATTCGTCCACACTTATTCGAAATGTCAGGCGTTTCTTCAATCAGTTCCTCCCTTAGGTCCAAATCATCATTATACCTCAGTACATTCACTTTGAAATGATGCCTGCCCTCCTCATCTTCTGCAGTCATCCTAGGAAGGCTTTTGGTGACCTGTTTTAGTTTAATCTTTTGGTAGACGTCATATTCGGTTGTTCATGTACTTCAACAATAAGTACAATATGGTCGGAATTTGGTAGTTGTTCCCTTCGCGACTTTATTGCTCCTTTTCCGAGTGGTATCGGTCCTTGTGGTTGTTGTGCTTGTTGAGTTACATTTGTGTCTACCCATCGAACTTCAGGTGTCAAAGGGTCTTTCCAAGGTTGTATACTACCAGGTTTGTCTTCTGGGTATATATCATGTCTGCGTGAATTACCATACTGATTATTCGGATCATTATATCTGCGTTTACGATTTCATTCTAATCTGATTCACCTGATTATTATTATTCCATAGGATTCTTTAGTATAGTAGGTGCTACGTTTATATTTATTATTATTATTAGCTTTATTATTGCCATAAGATGTCGCTTGTCCTCCGTGTAGTATGGGTTTAGAATCTCAGTTGTCGTTATTGTTAGTATTATTATTAGTATTATCATTAACCATGTGTAGTATTATCATGAAACATGGAGCTTGCCGTTGGTGGCGAGGCTTGCGTGCCTCAGCGATACAGATAGCCACACCGTAGGTACAACCACAACGGAGGGGTATCTGTTGAGAGGCCAGACAAACGTGTGGTTCCTGAAGAGGGGTAGCAGCCTTTTCAGTAGTTGCAGGGGCAACAGTCTGGATGATTGACTGATCTGGCCTTGTAACACTAACCAAAGCGGCCTTGCTGTGCTGGTACTGAGAACGGCTGAAAGCAAGGGGAAACTACAGCCGTAATTCTTCCCGAGGGCATGCAGCTTTACTGTATGGTTAAACGATGATGGCTTCCTCTTGGGTAAAATATTCCTGAGGTAAAATTGTCCTCCATTCGGATCTCCGTGCGGGGACTACTCAAGAGGATGTCGTTATCAGGAGAAAGAAAACTGGGGTTCTGCAGATCGGAGCGTGGAATGTCAGATCCCTTAATCGGGCAGGTAGGATAGAAAATTTAAAAAGGGAAATGGATAGGTTAAAGTTAGATATACTGGGAATTAGTGAAGTTCGGTGGCAGGAGGAACAAGACTTTTGGTCAGGCGAATACAGGGTTATAAATACAAAATCAAATAGGGGTAATGCAGAAGTAGGTTTAATAATGAATAGGAAAATAGGAATGCGGGTAAGCTACTACAAACAGCATAGTGAATGCATTATTGTGGCCAAGATACACACGAAGCCCACACCTCCTACAGTGGTACAAGTTTATATCCCAACTAGCTCTGCAGATGACGAAGAAATTGATGAAATGTATGATGAAATAAAAGAAATTATTCAGGTAGTGAAGGGAGATGAAAATTTAATAGTCATGGGTGACTGGAAATCGTCAGTAGGAAAAGGGAGAGAAGGAAACATAGTAGGTGAATATGGATTGGGGCTAAGAAATGAAAAAGGAAGCTGCCTGGTAGAATTTTGCACAGAGCACAACTTAATCATAGCTAACACTTGGTTCAAGAATCATAAAAGAAGGTTGTATACATGGAAAAAGCATGGAGATACTGACAGGTTTCAGATAGATTATATAATGGTAAGACAGAGATTTAGGAACCAGGTTTTAAATTGTAAGACATTTCCAGGGACGGATGTGGACTCTGACCACAATCTATTGGTTATGAACTGTAGATTAAAACTGAAGAAACTGCAAAAAGGTGGGAATTTAAGGAGATGGGACCTGCATAAACTGACTAAACCAGAGGTTGTACAGAGTTTTAGGGAGAGCATAAGGGAACAATTGACAAGAATAGGGGAAAGAAGCACAGTAGAAGAAGAATGGGTAGCTTTGAGGGATGAAGTAGTGAAGGCAGCAGAGGATCAAGTAGGTAAAAAGACGAGAGCTAGTAGAAATCCTTGGGTAACATAAGAAATATTGAATTTAATTGATTAAAGGAGAAAATATAAAAATGCAGTAAATGAAGCAGGCAAAAAGGAAAACAAACGTCTCAAAAATGAGATCGACAGGAAGTGCAAAATGGCTAAGCAGGGATAGCTAGAGGACTTAGGTAAGGATGTAGAGGCTTATCTGACTAGGGGTAAGATAGATACTGCCAACAGAAAAATTAAAGAGACCTTTGGAGAAAAGGGAACCACTTGTATGAATATCAAGATCTCAGATGGTAACCCAGTTCTAAGCAAAGAAGGGAAAGCAGAAAGGTGGGAGTATATAGAGGGTATATACAAGGACGATGTACTTGAGGACAATATTATGGAAATGGAAGAGGATGTAGATGAATATGAAATGGGAGATATGATACTGCGTGAAGAGTTTGACAGAGCACTGAAAGACCTGAGTCGAAACAAGGTCCCGGGAGTAGACAACATTCCATTAGAACTACTGACAGCCTTGGGAGAGCCAGTCCTGACGAAACTCTACCATCTGGTGAGCAAGATGTATGAGACAGGCGAAATACCCTCAGACTTCAAGAAGAATATCATAATTCCAATACCAAAGAAAGCAGGTGTTGACAGATCTGCAAATTACCGAACTATCAGTTTAATAAGTCACGGCTGAAAAATACTAACGCGAATTCTTTGCAGACGAATGGAAAAACTAGTAGAAGCTGACCTCGGGGAATATCAGTTTGGATTCCGTAGAAATATCGGAACACGTGAGGCAATACTGACCCTAGGACTTATCTCAGAAGCTAGATTAATGAAAGGCAAACCTACATTTCTAGCATTTGTAGACTTAGAGAAAGCTTTTGACCATGTTGACTGGAATACTTTCTTTCAAATTATGAAGATGGCAGGGGTAAAATACAGGGAGCGAAAAGCTATTTACAATTTATACAGGAACCAGATGGCATTTATAAGAGTCGAGGGACATCAAAGGGAAGCAGTGGTTGGGAAGGGAGTGAGACAAGTTTGTAGCCTCTCCCCGATGTTATTCAATCTCTATATTGAGCAAGCAGTGAAGGAAACAAAAGAAAAATTCGGAGTGGGTATTAAAATCTATGGAGAAGAAATTAAAACTTTGAGGTTCGCCGATGACATTGTAATTCTGTCAGAGGCAGCAAAGGATCTGGAAGAGCAGTTGAACGGAATGGATAGTGTCTTGAAAGGAGGATATAAGGTGAACATCAAAAAAAGCAAAACGGGGATAATGGAATGTAGTCGAATTAAGTCGGGTGATGCTGAGGGAATTAGATTAGGGAATGAGACACTTAAAGTAGTAAAGGAGTTTTGCTATTTGGGGAGCAAAATAACTGATGTTGGTCGAAGTAGAGAGGATATAAAATGTAGACTGGCAATGGCAAGGAAAGCATTTCTGGAGAAGAGAAATTTGTTACCATCGGGTGTAGATTTAAGTGTCAGGAAGTCGTTTCTGAAAGTATTTGTATGGAGTGTAGCCATGTATGGAAGTGAAACATGGACGATAAATATTTTGGACAAGAAGAGAATAGAATCTTTCCAAATGTGGTGCTACAGAAGAATGCTGAAGATTAGATGGGTAGATCACATAACTAATGAGGAAGTATTGAATAGCATTGGGGAGAAGTGAAGTTTGTGGCACAACTTGACTAGAAGAAGGGATCGGTTGGTAGGACATGTTCTGAGGCATAAGGGGATCACCAATTTAGTATTGGAGGGCAGCGTGGAGTGTAAAAATCGTAGAGGGAGACCAAGAGATGAATACACTAAACAGTTTCCGAAGGATGTAGGTTGCAGTAGGTACTGGGAGATGAAGAAGCTTGCACAGGATAGAGTAGCATGGAGACCTGCATCAAATCAGTCTCAGGACTGAAGACAACAACAACATATTCTTTGAAAAATTACAATAGAAAAGCATATTCTTCTCTTGTTGTGTCAAACGGAAGCTCGTGCATTTTCGTACCTACTTATCTGTCTGGTATTATACACGTCCTTCTGTATTTCAATAAGAATTGTCGCCGGCCGATGTGGCCGAGCGGTTCTAGGCGCTTCAGTCTGGAACCACGAGACAGCTACGGTCGCAGGTTCGAATCCTGCCTCGTTCATGGATGTGTGTGATGTCGTTAGGTTAGTTATGTTTAAGTAGTTCTAAGTTCTAGGGGACTCAGATATTAACTCCCATAGTGCTCAGAGCCATTAAGAATTGTCTGACAAATTTTAGAAGTCTTATTCAGATCCATTAATCTGAATAGTTGAACTTCTTTTTAGATCGTATTTGTAATTTTACTCCGAGATCAAAATTTATGAGCTTATCTTAAACATTTATATTCTATTACTCAATTTAATATTAATTATTCTTTTTACTGCATCTGCCTTCTAGACACAACTGGTTTCGAAATTGAGATTTTAGTGAATTTTAGTATTCCCGAATAAAAGGATTACTGTTGGGCTTGGGGCTTACATTTGAGTGTGTAACATTAAAGAAAGTATGTCGTTACCAGTTTCATACGTGCCGAAGAACTGAATAATCATTCGATTACTTACTGTCTCCCACATATGAGATAGAAGTTTTGAAATATAAAACTTTGTTAGATGCCTGATCCAAAATCACTTACTCCTCAAAAAACATTAATATTCTCTCACTCCTAAAATAACTTGGATTGATTTTGTTTCGAATTTAGTTGGTTTTGTGATACAGTTTTTGTTAGATCTTATTACAACAGTCCTCTTAAAGACCACAAACAATATGTACCAGTGTCGTACTCATCAACACCAGAAAATCTACCACAGAAAGCCATTGGCACCTATCATGATGGGGACATACAAAATATTGGCTACATGGCGGCACGGAACTCTGATTCAGTGAGTGACGACCATGTACATTCATCGTGAGCTACTTTCATAGTGACACTGACACATCCCTCGGACCGCATCTAGCACTGCCGTATTTAAGCGTGTGATAATACCGTGTGGTATTGGACTCTTAACATTAAAACTCTTTTGTTTGTTCAGCCTCAGTTCGATAAAATTGCCGCTTTTTAGCTGAGAACATTTTGAGTAGACACCCAGAGGAGCCATCAGTAGAAATGTCACATAATGTAGTTTTAAATATACAAGAATACTGTATTAATTAGAGTTTAATAATGATTCAATTATATAACATAATAATATTAATAATAACAGTAATATTTGATCAGACAAATAGTGCCAGCGCGCTACATAAACTATTCCTTATATGAAATATGTGTTTATATGAAGAAAAACTGTAAATCAGAATTTGTGATAGGTAAGCATATAAGGGAAATGGACAGGTCAAAGTTAGATATAGTGGGAATTAGTGAAGTTCAGGGGCAGCAGGAACAAGACTTTTGGTCAGATGAATACAGGGTTAAAAGTACAAAATCAAATAACGGTAATGCAGGAGTAGGTTTCAAAATGAATAAAAAAAAGTAGGAACGCGGATAAGCTACTACTAGCAGCATAGTGAACGCATTATTGTAGCCAAGATAGATACGAATCCCAGGCCTACCACAGTGTGAAAGCTTATATGCCAAATAGCTTCGCAGATGATGAAGAGAAAGAAAAAATGTTTGATGCGATAAAATAAATTATTAAAATAATTAAAGGTGACAAAAATTTAATAGTCATGGGGGACTGGAATTCGATTGTAGGAAAAGAAAGAGAAAGAGAAGTAGTAGTTGAATATGGACTGGGGGTAAGGAATGAAAGAGGAAGCCCCTGGTAGAATTTTGCACAGAGCATAACTTAATCATAGCTAACACTTGGTTTAAGAATCATGAAAGATGGTTGTATACGTGGAAGAGGCCTGGAGAAAATGGAAGGTTTCAGATAGATTACATAATGGTAAGACAGAGATTTAGGAACAAGGTGTTAAATTGTAAGACATTTCCAAGGACAGATGTGGACTCTGGCCACAATTTATTTGTTAATAACTGTAGATTAAAACTGAAGAAACTGCAAAAAGGTAGGCATTTAAGGAGATGGGACATGGATAAATTGAAAGAACCAGTGGTTGCAGAGAGTTACACAGAGAGCATTAGGGAACGGTTGACAAGAACAGAGGAAAGAAATGCAGTAGAAGAAGAATGGGTAGCTTTGAGGGATGAAATAGTGAAGGCAACAGACATTCAAGTAGGTAAAATGACGAGGGCTAGTAGAAATCCTTGGGTAACAGAAGACATACTGAATTTAACTGATGAAAGAAGAAAATATAAAAATGCAGTAAATGAAGCAGGTGGAAAGGAATACAAACGGTGAAAAATTAGATCGACAGGAAGAGCAAAATGGCTAAACAGGGACGGCTAGAGGACAAATGTAAGGATCTAGAAGCATACATCACTTGCAGTAAGATAGATAATGCATACAGGAAAATTAAGGAGACCTTTGGACAAAAGAGAACCCTCCTGTTGTCCTCGATGGTGAGTGTTCATCGGAGGTGAGGGTATCATCTGGAGTGCCCCAGGGAAGTGTGATAGGTCCGCTGTTGTTTTCTATCTACATAAATGATCTTTTTGATAGGGTGGATAGCAATGTGCGGCTGTTTGCTGATGATGCTGTAGTGTACTGGAAGGTGTCGTCGTTGAGTGACTGTAGGAGGATACAAAATGACCTGGACAGGATTTGTGATTGGTTTAAAGAATGGCAGCTAACTCTAAATATAGATAAATGTAAATTAATGCAGATGAATAGGAAGAAGTAATGTTTGAATACTCCATTAGTAGTGTAGCGCTTGACACAGTCACGTCGATTAAATATTTGGGCGTAACATTGCAGAGCGATATGAAGTGGGACAAGCATGTAATGGCAGTTGTGGGGAAGGCGGATAGTCGTCTTCGGTTCACTGGAAGAATTTTGGGAAGATGTGGTTCATCTGTAAAGGAGACCGTTTAAAAAACACTAATACGACCTATTCTTGAGTATTGCTCGAGTGTTTGGGATCCCTATCAGGTCGGATTGAGGGAGAACATAGAGGCAATTCAGAGGCGGGCTGCTAGATTTGTTACTGGTAGGTTTGATCATCACGCGAGTGTTACGGAAATGCTTCAGGTACTCGGGTGGGAGTCTCTAGAGGAAAGCAGGCGTTCTTTTCGTCAACCGCTACTGAGGAAATTTAGAGAACCAGCATTTGAGGCTGACTTCAGTACAATTTTTCTGCCGCCAACTTACATTTCGCGGAAAGACCACAAAGATAAGAAAAGAGAGATTAGGGCTCGTACAGAGGCATATAGGCGGTCGTTTTTCCCTCATTCTGTTTGGGAGTGGAACAGGGAGAGAAGATGCTAGTTGAGGTACGAGGTACCCTCCGCCACGCACCGTACGGTGGATTGTGGAGTATGTATGTAGATGTAGATGTAGATGTAAACCTGTATGAATATCAGGAGCTCAGATGGAAAACCAGTCCTAAGCAAAGAAGAGAAAGCAGAAAGGTGGAAGGAGTATATATAGGGTCTATACAAGGCAATGTACTTGAGGGCAATATTATGGAAATGGAAGAGGACGTAGATGAAGATGAAATGGGAGATATGATACTGCGTGAAGGATACGACAAAGTACTGAAAGACCTAAGTCGAAAAAAGCCACGGGTATAGACAACATTCCTTTGGAACTACTGATAGCCTTTGGAGAGCTAGCCACGACAAGACAGGCGAAATAGCTTCAGACTTCAGGAAGAATGTAATATTTCCAATTCCAAAGAAAGCAGGACCTGACATGTGTGAAAATTACCGAACTGTCAGTTTAATAAGTCATGGTTGCAAAATACTAACACGAATACTTTTAAAACGAATGAGAAAACTGGCAGACGCCGAGCTCGGGGAAGATCAGTTTGGATTCCGCAGATATGTTGGATCACGTGATGCAATACTGACTCCACAGCTTATCTTAGAAGACAAGTTAAGAAAAGGCCAACCTACGTTTCTAGCATTTGTAGACCTAGAAATAGCTTTTGACAATGTTGACTGGAATACTCTCTTTCAAATTCTGAAGGTGGTAGGGGTAAAATACAGGGAGTGAAAGGCTGTTTACAATTTGTAAACTAGATGACCGTTCCAAGAGTCTAGGGGCGTGAAAGGGAAGCAGTGATTGAGAAGGGAGTGAGGAAGGGTTGTATGCTATCCCCGATGTTATTCAATCTGTATACTGAGCAAGCCGTAAAGGAAACAAAAGAAAAATTTGGAGTTGGAATTAAAATCCATGGAGAAGAAATAAAAACTCTGAGGTTTGCTGGCGACATTCTAATTCTGTCGGAGACAGAAAGAAAAACGAGGATAATGGAATGTAGTCGAATTAAATCAGGTGATGCTGAGGGAATTAGAGTAGGAAGTGAGACACTTAAAGTAGTAAATATTGCGAAAGACGCACCTTTTTGAACTCGGACAGCTGAACCAGTATCTTCATGATTGGTCAATCTTATGCACCAAGCATTCTGTTTTGAGCGACGTAATACTATTCGGTGAGCCATATTTTTAGAGGAAACGCAACAGACACTCTCACACTGGTGAACTAGTGCCGCGGCGTCTGAATCTTCGAAGTCGCGCAGGAAAGAAAAATGTCACTCTCAGTTATTCCTTGAGGGGCTGTGGGATGGCCGTGGTATACTCTGGCCGCACGGTTGCAGGCGCCTTCTCGGCTTTCGGTAGCTGCAGACTGCGTCACTGTCCGAGTTCCCAAACTGCCCATCCCGCCTCCCCCTCTCCCTCCCACTCCCCAAAGGAGGCCCGCTCCACTAATAAGTTTCGGTCAGTATCTTTCTGACGACAAAAGAGACTGTAGAGACTCTTCTGGCGGCACACCATATACCGTGGAGAGCGCAGGGCTACCGTCTCACATACACTGCTGTAATATACTCACTTCATAACTACGAAACAGCCACAGAACAACGAAATGATATTGCATAGTGATGTGTGACAGTAACACCACATTGTGACAATAACGTCAAAACCTTTCGTGCAAAAAGTGAATATCAAGGCCTTAGATCACAGGAGCGAACGGTAAAACTGAATTTGAGATTGCGTAATTACTGCGTTGGATTGAGATGGTTTCGTTATGTCCTTACACTCTAAAAGGAAAAATTAAAAATCATCATACTCTTCACCAATGTGCATACCAAGTGGTTAAGATGACTTCACAGCTGCCCTCTCGTTACATCTACTATAAGTGTATTCGACCATTCGAGGCCTTCCCCCTCCTCGGATGGCTTAGTAACGATTATCAGCATTGGCTACAAAAAAGGGAAGGGACGAGTAAGAATGGAAACTTGGCACAAAAAGTGACCAAGCCACTGTCACAAAGTCTGACAACACCTCGCCGTATGCACTAAAAGCAAGAGATAGGCCAACATGGAGAAGGGAGGGGGGTGATCGGAGCAATATCACCCGGGGGAGGGTCGCGCTAAGGGTGCTGCAACAACTCTGCAGCCACAGGGGAATGGACGACCTGTAGGAGAGACCACTACTCGGTGGGATCCTGTTCACCTGGCAAGAAGGCATCATTATGACAAATCGCTGGTGAGAAGTGAAGCTCACTTACTATGCCTGGACTTTAAGAAATGAGATTAGGAGCCTACACGTACCACTCATGGTGATCCACCAGGAAGTTAAGGTGTTTTATTTATTTGTTTGGCTCACATGCAGTGTGAAAGTAAAGGTATATAACATTTGTATATATTTATAAGAATAATACAGAAAGACAAAACTACATATAAACTAACTAAATGTTAGTATCTAAGTTCCTAATCCATAAAATAGCTGTACCGTCAGCTTTAATGAGGTCGCTCCAAATCCCCTGATTGGAGCGCAAGGGACATTCATCTCTAATGTGCCTGATTGTCTGCTTCTGCAGCCAGACCAAATATTGGATTTCCTGGTTACAACCACGCAGACAAATCGGAACTAAAAAGTTAAGGAGCAGAGGATGCTAAACGAAGTTCTTGAGGAATACCAAGTATTATGGGATAATTACATATGACCATGGGTCTAGTGCCGCACATCCTGAGAAAATGTAAATAAATGCAAGACTGTTAGGGACTGTCTTCGGGACCGCTGATGCCCATCACATCGATGGTAGGCGATGAAAACCTCGTAACTCCATTTTCTTAAATTTGACAGGAGAAGAAAAAATGGTTCTTAAAAATATATAAAGTGATACAGATAATGCTTCTACATATGTAACTATATAGCAGGAGCCAGACTAGCGAATTCCATGCCCTTTTAAAACTGTTTTAGGTGAAGGAGTTACTGGAATTACGAGGTTTTCATAGACAGATGTATTTATCAGGCTTTATTGCCTACAATCGATAAGAGGAAACTGAACGACAGGTTAAGGCATATGTAAGCTGAAACAGAGGACAACAGAATACAAGCAAGTTGGGTAATTCAGAACAGGCAGTGTTAAATAACACTAGATTACAACGAGGGCCAACTGCAGTGCTGAGACAAGCTACTTTAAAAGGCGTCGAACACTGTGCATCAGGATTTGAGTATTGTAAAATGAAGACTAAAGCTGTTAGACACACAGCTGAAAGTGACGAGACTTTTGCGCTCCATCAGTGACAGTCTGAAAAACGCTCAAATAAAAGCAGCAGAATTACAGGAAACTTTGCACCACATAGTGCGACGGTGAGTAACTGCAACTATAGCACTGCTTTATCAGCTTCTGGCGGGGCTACTCTAGGCACAGGCCGAGCTATCAATGCCGCAGGAATTAACTGGGCCCTCCAAGGAAAACAAATTGACCATGTACTATCATCTCGCAACAGTCGAGGTAAGCACCAACCACAGCTCCTGTACTCGCAGACTTACCGTATCAGGTGCTATACAGGGTGATTCCGTGATAATGTTACAGACTTCCAGGGATGATGAAGAAGGGTAAACGTATAAGTTTGAGGGAAGGCATCCTGATCCGCAAAACGAACGAGTCGAATGTCATACTCGCAAATCGTTCTCATATGTCTGACAGCGGACATCTTCTACTGCAAGCGCTTTTCTTTTCAGTTTTTGGGAGGAGGTAGTGTTGACCAAAAGAAGAAAAAAATGTCCAATAAACTTGGAGTCGAGAGCGCATGCCTTAAGAACTATGAGCACTTGTGCATCTTCGCTACTGCGAAATACATCTCTTGTACTGAATGAGTGCTCATAGCTCTTAGGGTATGCACTCTAGACCCGTTGTTTAAGACAGAATTTTTTCTTTTTTTTTTTTGGTTCATACTACCTCCCCCCATAATATAGAAAGTAAAGAGCTTGCGGAGGTATCAGAACCTTTTTCGCTTATAACTTTCGTCTTGGTCGTTTACTCAAATTGATACATTTGCCTTTTGCAACATTCCTGAAAATTCGTAACATAATTACAGAACGTGTTTGCTTGATTTGTAGGTAAATGCCGAGTCTTGTCAAGCACGACTAGCTACCTCAATCTGTCGATAACCAAGTTATTTAACTCGAGGTATAACGGTAGATACGAATGCAATGTGATTCATCCTTATCCGAACAAATGGGTGACTTCAGGGAACAAAGGAGATTCTGTTAGTTACGCCACATCCGCTAACTCACTCAATGATGGCAGCAGATTTGCTGTACCAATGCCAGAGGGAGCAGGTTAGGTATGCCCCTCCATGGCGGTCCAAACTATCTTAGGGACATGGGAAGAGGACTATTCCTCAGGGAAACAGGCGTGAATGGACGAACACGGTACAACCTTACAACCAATCCACATTTTTAGAAAGTAGGACCTCGCTGGGTGTACTCAGCACACGACTGTCGCAGATGTCCTCATCTGCTACGACCAGGAACGTTCAAGGATGACAGAACAGTTGGAACTACGGAGCAGTGAGATACTGTTAAATGAGACACAATGTGACACTTAGGGACCGAATTTTTGACTACCAGCGACAGTAACACGGACTACATCTCTGAACCTAATGTGTCCTCTGCTGTATCTACCTGCCAACGCTCTTCGTGATAATCCTCTACCTCAACGCTACCCGTGATGTTACCGTACATAGTTCCCTCGACAAGCTGTTAACAGTACAGGATGGGCGCATTAGCGCAGAACAGTTGTTGCATCATTTTCAGTAATACTTCAGTGGATACTAGTAGTGAGCCATGGTAATGAGCATTTTGGCCTCGGATACTTTTTAATCTTGGTCACTGCCTGTGTCACCTGTGTCCATCATCAGCGGAGAACCAAAGACCCACCCAGTCTGAGCCCATTATCTACTATCCCACCGAGTCGACTAGAATATTTAACTGAAGAGACGGAACATTGTGGGAGTACCATTTGAATAAAAAGTGTGGGGACTGTGTAAGGAAGAGGAACAGATGACGCATGAAGTGTAAAGTGCTGTGTCCTTCCTAGAAGGCAGCAAACTGGGAACCTCCAACACCCTAGCGTCCTGCAGGTGGCCGCACTCATTCCGCAGATTGGTAAACAAGTTTAGCGCCCGCTGCTTCGATCGCGTAGACTCTATGCTCTTCACAGATTGTTTTGTTTTGTTTTTTAAATCGAATTTTCATGTTGTTAACAAATTTCTTCACCTTCTAAACTTTTCACAATAATTAAGACAACAGATGCGTGGTCTTTTCCGAATGTACTTCTAACCAAACAGCGATTCTGGTAATTGGAGGCAAAGGTTTTGTTAATTATGTCTTTTTCATTCTTGTGATGATATACCCACAGAAACTTTCATCCACTAACACATATTTCTTTATATCTAAACGATATTTGAAATACCAGTTGTCGTAGATTTTGTGTTAAATTTATAAATTAATATTTTTTTAACATAACGAAAAATTTTCTTAAGAATTTTCAGCTCCTATTTCACCTCCTTAGGTGCTGAATTTCCAAAACAGGTGAAAAATATATTTTTTAATTTCCAACAAAGAAGCTAAATACAAATTTTCATAGATTTAGAGTTCAAAATGTTTCACAATGATATAATTTCATCAAACTTTTCATCCACTATGTCAGTCCCTTACAATACTGAATTTCCAAAAACAATGAAATAAGTATTTCTTATTTCTAACAAAACAGTCAAATACCAATTTTCATTGATTTAGGTTTAAAAATAATGATTTACTTTAAAAATAAAAGCTTCCACTCATTATTTTATCCTTTAGTGGTTGAATTTCCAAAAATACGGAAACGTGTATTTTTTTATTTCTCACTGAGAAACCAAAATACCAGTTTTCGTAGTTCTAACTTCAAAATTGCCTTAATAGCGACGTATTTACAAATAACATTTCATCCCCTGTTTTACACCCTTTGCAGTGGGATTTCGAAATGTGCTTTCTTAAACGATGCGTACACTATAAGAGCCACGCCATCTCCAAATTTCAAATTCCTATTCTTTAAACGGTTTGAGCTAGGCGATGATGAGTCAGTGACTCAGTCTGGCTTTAATTCACCCCGTTACGGGCTGACTTTCCAGAAACAGTGGAACGTTCTTTTTTTTCATTTCTGAGAATCCAAATACCAATTTTTATTAAAAATGCTTTCACAATGTAATAATTTCATAACATTTCACCTGCTGTTGCACCTCTCTAGGGGTTGAATTTCCAGAAACAATGAAACAAATGTTCATAGATTTAACCCCTAAACAGCTTGCATAATTTAATATTTTCATAAAAACTTTCATCCTCTATTTCTCCCACATAGGGGATGAAATTCCAAAAACACTGAAACCCGTATTTGTTTAATTTCTAACAGAGAAGTCAGATTGAAATTCTCGTAGATTTAGCTTTAAAAATGCCTTCATAATGAAAAAGTTCATAAAACATTATATCTCCTATTTCACACCCATAGACGTTAAATTTCCAAATAATAATTCTTTCTTTATTTCTGATCGACAAATCAAATACCAATTTTTATAGATCTAGGTATAAAATTGCGACTTTTTTCAAAAAACTTTATCATCCATTATTTCACCCCCTGAGGAGTGGAATTTCGAAAAAAACTTTCTGAAACGACGCCTACAATATAAGATGAACATCCTCTTTAAGTTTCAAGTTTCTATCCTTGACGGTTTAGGTTGGACGATGATGGGTCAGTCAGCCAGAACATTGGCTTTCATACACTTATGACCCTAAACATTATGACCACTTGCTTAATAGCTGGTTTGTCCGTTTCTGGAACTAAATAAATCACTGATTCTGCGTATCAGGGATCCGACCGTTAGTTGGTAGGTTTGTGTAGGTATGTGACATTAGACGTCTACTCACAGGTCATGTAATTCGCGTACATAATGGGCCGCTGATTTGCGTACGTGTTGATGGCTCCCAATACCAATTCAGATGGGTTCTATAGGATTTACGCCAAATGAATTTGGTCGCCGAGACATCAACATGAGTAAAATGCTGCTCAACTCACTGTAACACGGTTCTGGCTCCGAGACACGGCCGACGGGGAAGACATCAGCCATGAAGGGACGCAGGTGGTTCACAGCTGTCAGAGTGTCTTCGATTACTACCACATGTACCACACAAGCGCAGGAGAATGTCTCTCATAGCATACTACTGCTCCCACCAGCCTGCGTCCGTGGCGTGCTGCAGGTTCGAGCCGTCGTTCACCTCTATGACGGTGGTTGTGGAGACGACCGTCGACCTAGTATAGTAAAAATGTGATTCACCCGAGGAGCTGACACGTTCCCATTGATCTACGGTCGAATCCAGATGGTTCCGTGTCCACTGCAATCGTAATTGACGAAGTCGTTGGGTCAACATGTGAACACCTAGGGGTGGTCTGCTGCTGAGCTCCATGTTCAACAACGTACAATGAACGGCGTGCTCCAGCATACCATCATTGTTCTCTTTCGGCAGAGACACCGCATATCACGATTTATCCAACTTTGCAGAGGAGACAACTGTCCGAACCCCACGTTCTGTGAAGAGTCGTGGACTTCCAACCATTTCTCGCCTATTGGTAGTTTCCTTCCACTTCTTTCCTCCTATATGTTCACGACAGTAACAAGTAAGTCAACATTCGACCAGCTTCGCCGTTTCCGACATACTTGTTCAGAGGGTCTCTGTAACAATAATCTGTCGTTTGTCAAAGGCGCTTTTCTCAATGGATTTCCCCATTTGCAGCCCATATTTTAGCTAGGGTGATCTCCCATAAGTGTCTGTTCCACTTGCATACTTTTGTTACCCCGTCACGTGCCCGCAATGCCACCTGGAGACATTCAGTGTATATATAAAACAGAAGTTCCAGAGAACAACATTAAAAACAACAACAACATTTGTTTTCCCCAGTCTCCGGCAGCCACCACAGGACGCCTCAAGTCTATTGCCAGCAAAGCACACTTCTACAACCACAGCGCTGCGAACTCGGTCACTATTTACCTACTAAACTGAAGCGCCAAAGAAACTGGTATAGGCATGCACATTAAAATACAGAGATATGTAAACATGCAGAAGAAGGCACTGTGTCGGTAATGCCTGTGTAAGACAAGTGTCTGGCGCAGTTCTTAGATCGATTACTGCTGTTACAATGGCAGGTTATCAAGTGAGTTTGAACGTGGTGTTATAGTCGGCGCACGAGAGATGGAAAACAGCATCTCCGAAGCAGCGATGAAGTCGGAATTTTCCCGCACTACCATTTCAAGAGTGTACTGTGAATATCAGGAATCTCGTAAAACATCAGATCTCCGACATCTCTGTGGCCGGAAAAACATCCTGGAAGAACCGGACCAGCGACGACTGAAGAGATTCGTTCAACGTGACAGAAGTGCAAATCTTCCGCAAATTACTGCAGATTTCAATGCTGGGCCATCAACAGTGGCAGTGTGCGAACGATTCAACGAAACGTCATCGATCTGGGCTTTCGGAGCCGAAGGCCCACTCGTGTGCCCTTGATGACTGCACGATCCAAAGCTTTACGCCTCGCCTGAGCCCGTCAACACGAACAATGGGCTGTTGATGACTGGAAACATGTTGCCTGGTCGGACGAGTCTCGTTTCAAACTGTATTGAGAGGATGAACGTGTACGGTTATGGAGACAACCTCATGAATCCATGGAGCCTGCAGATCAGCAGATGACCGTTCAAGCTTGTGGAGGCTGCATAATGGTGTTTAGCGTGTGCAGTTTGAGTGATATGGGAACCCTGATACCTCTAAATACGACTCAGAGGTGACACGTACGTAAGCATCCTGTCTGATCACCTGCATCCGTTCATGTCCATTGTGGATTCAGACGGACTTGGGAAATTCTAGTAGGACACTGCGACACTCCACGCGTCCAGAATTGCTACAGTGTGGCTCCAGGAACACTCTTCGGAGTTTAAACGCTTCCGCTGGTCACCAAACTTCCGAGACATGAACATTATTAAGCATATCTGGGATGCCTTGCAACACGCTGTTCAGAAGAGATCTCCACTCCTCGTACTCTTACCGATTTATGGACATCTCTGCATGATTCATGGTGTCAGTTCCCTCCAGCACTGCTTCAGACATTAGTTGAGACCATGCCACGTCATGCTGCGGTAGTTCTGGGTGCTCTCGGGGGCCTTACACGATATCAGTCGGGTGTACCAATTTCTTTGGCTCTTCAGTGAATATGTCACATGCACTTCAGCAGCTCGTGCCGTTTCTGCGCGGAGCAATAGTATTTAGGCCAGTGCTCCACCACGGATCGGTATTTCGGTCTCAGCTATTTAATCAGTCTTTCCTTCGAGTTCTCTGGGCCAGGCGCCGGTTGGATTCGCGAGTGCCTTTCGAAGCAGTCATCCTCAGACACTTACCGTGCGGCGTTCGCCTTCTAATCTCTACCTAGCTTAATGAAGTGACATTCCTCTCTTCGGACTTTGACCTTGCGTCAGCTAAGTATTGCTACATTTAAAACTTTGATACTCACTGTGTCCTTTGGCCACCAAATCTTTCTTTGGTTTCCTTGCACGTAACTCCAAACTCAACGAAGGAGACACGTTCTTTAGCATTCACATAAAACTATTCTACATTGTTTGCCTCGACATTGTTCTCATTGCATAACCAGCGGCACACATCGTAACATAAATAGTGGTGTGCGAAAGAGTGCTCCGCGGGAGCAGGGGAAAACTGTAGACACACTACTGCCATGATGTTTTAGTAGTTTACAGGTTCAGCAGCAGCCTGGAAATTGGGGGACCGAATTCTCACAAGGGGATAGGAAATACTGTGGGACGAGCTTCAGGATCGCCGTCGCAGTGTGCCATGTCGGCACTGGTGTCTTCTACCTTCTATAAGAGTGGAGTGAGTGGTCTACGCCGCCCAATGGCGCGGCGGGGTGACGTGGCGCTGGTGTAGCATGGAGTGACAGCAGGGCAGAGGTAGACAGTTATGCAACAGCGAACTTTGGCGGGCTCTGGGTTATGCGGTGTGCCCGTACTGCTGGTCTTAGGAATCACGTGTCCAAGCTGTCTACCAGTCCTTGTGATTTGTTGGAACACCTCCGAGAGCTCAGAGGCATGCACTAGTCCTGGCTGAAATGATATCGTTTAGATGGTGGGGCACTCTGTCGCCCTTCAAACTTGTAAGTGGTGTAAGCACGTCATATTGGAAAAGTAAGATATGTCGAAAGCTATGTAACTCCCCTGAGACCTGACTGGTTTGGATTTGTTGTGACTGTGACCTCTCAACATGGCCTCTTATCACCACGCAGAAAATAAGGGAAGATATGTTCTCTCTTTTAAACATTAGGGTATTTTTTTAGTGAATGTTTATTCTGAAAAGTCTAATTCATGAAATACTCAAGGTGAGGATGTATTTGACGCAATCATTCTAATGCAACCATATTATTTACCTTTCATGGAATGTTGAAGGCGGTGCAATTTGAAGTAATGGTCGTAATGTACAATTATTTGGCTAAGACTAATTTGGTGAGTGCTTGACAAGATGAGTTTCGTAACAGTTTTTATTACATTGATATTAATTATTAGTTTTCCAGTTTGCTGATTTAAAAAGTTTCGTTAAATTCATTTATCATGATTTGACATTCATGCAGAGATGAGCATTGAGTAATTTTGTGGTCTGTTGGCTACTTTCTTTTTAATGTCAGTTAGTGATTAATTTTCTGCTCCATGTGTGTTTGTCCAGTTATCTGTGCGTTTGTGAGAAAGCTTATGATTGATATATTGACGGATACCTTGGATCTGCTATATCAATGGCTATTAGTTTAAATAATTTTATATCGATTCGGGTATTCATTCGGATGCATCAGTCTGTTCGAGTCTAGTCTTTATTTACCAAATTTAGTATTCTATTACTGTATTTTTAAGATTTTCCCTATTTGATAAATCTTAATAAATATATTTCAAGATTACATCCCAACCCACGCTCACCCTATCGTTCTGAGCCTTTACATCCATCTTCCTCTTTCAGACCTGGCAGAAGAGCGGGCTCGATTGATTGAGCTGTAGCCGGAGGGGCGGGGCTGATGTAAAGTTGTGGATTCTCATTTTTTGTTTTTTCCAGAATGCCTGTCAGTGTTATGGATCTGGCTCGACCGAAGCCACTGAGCGACGGGGGCTTGAATTCAAGAGTACGGTACAGGAATTGACTGAACAAGTATGTCATCACAGTCATCTGCTGGTGGTACGAGGGTAATCCCAAAAGTAAAGTCTCCTTTTTTTTATATAAATACAGAACTCTGTGTGGCAGTTGGTCACACGGTTATGAAGAGTGCTTCACGCGCTGTGTGTAAACATGCGCACGCCGCGGTGATGCGCTCAGGCTTGGCTTGGCAGCCGTTGAGAATGGAGCTCCCGTTGGATGTTACCGCCAAGTGCGAAATGCGCGCAGTTATTCGATTTTTGACGCAAAGGGCACTGCGCCGATTGAAAACCATCGCCAATTGATGGAAGTGTATGATGAGTCGTGCGCGGATGTCAAAAATGTTCGTGTAGAGAGTTTGCAGCTGGTCGGGCCGAAATTTACGAATAACAAAGGAGCGGGAGACCGTCAATTTCTGAGGAGGCAGTGTTGAAGGTTGAGCAAAGCATGCGTGAAGATCGGAGGATCACCCTGGATGATCTCTCCACGTTGGTTCCTGAGGTTTCCCGAAACACCGCTCACAGAATTTTAACAGAAACACTGAGCTACCGAAAGGTGTGCGCAAGATGGGTGCCACGCATGCTGGCTGAGGACCACAGGCGGCAACGAGTTGATGCTTCCCGCGCATTTCTTCACTGCCGTGCAGCCGAACAGGACAACTTTTTGGACTCAATTGTCACGGGTGACGAAACCTGGGCATACCACTTTACACCTGAGACGAAGCAACAATCACGTTAATGGCGGCATCCTTCTTCGCCAAAGCCGCGGAAATTCAAACAAACACTGTCTGTCGGTAAAGTTTTGACAACCATTTTTGGGATCGGAAATGGGTATTGTTGGTCGACGTTATTCCCACTGGGACCACAATTAACGCTGACAGGTACTGTGAGAATCTTAAAACACTCAAACGGGCAATTCAGAACCGGAGAAGAGGAATGTTGAGCAAGGGCATACACATTCTCCATGACAACGCTCGCCCACGCATCGCTCGGCAAACCGATACTCTCTTGCAACATTTTCAGTGAAACATAATCACCCACCCACCCTATAGTCCTGACTTGGGGCCGACAGACTATGACCTGTTCCCAAAGTTAAACGAACATTTGGCCGGAAGCGATTCAGCTCCGACGACGAGGTGAAAGAAGAGGTTCATAACTTTCTGAACAGCATGTCCGCGAGCTGGTATGACAGGGGCATACAAAAACTGCCACAGCGTCTACAAAAACGCATCGACAGGAATGTGATTATGTCGAAAAATAGCTAAATGTTCAAGCTGCAAACTGATGTAAACCATTGTAGAAATAAACAGGTCTATGTACTTATAAAAAAAGTAGGATACCTTACTTTTGGGATTACCGTCGTATGTAAAGTGACCGCACCCAATGAAATAAGCTTGGCCGCTGTTGTTATTTGTCGTGTAGGTAGAGATCGTAGAAATTACCAAGGGCTCGGAGGATTGTGTGGTAAGTCACATTCGCAGGTTACAGGGCCGATTCGATCACTATACCGATAGAATGAAAGACTTAATTGGTGTTGATCCGGGACAGGCCAAGGAGCTACAGAATAATAGTGAAAATATTCGGGTGTGGTTGTGCGGGGATGATAGGGACACAGATGTGCAAGATGCCTACCCTGTCAGTAATTGAGGGGCCCACAGTGGGGACATGAAGGGGACGGTCCTGAATATTATGTTTAACTAGTTCCAAAATCCGTTGCAAGATATTTTAAAGCACTGCGCTAACATGTCACTTACGAGGTGCATTCAAGTTCTAAGGCCACCGATTTTTTTTCTCCGGACTGGAAAGAGATACAACATGCGCATTGCTTTAAAATTAGGCCGCGTTCATTGTCAATACGTCCCAGAGATGGCAGTACTGTACGGCAGATGGAATTTTACCGCCAGCGGCGAGAATGAGAACTGTTTTAAATACTTAAAATGGCGACGTTTTCCTTACTAGAACAGCGTGCAATCATTCGTTTTCTGAATTTGCGTGGTGTGAAACCAATTGAAATTCATCAACAGTTGAAGGAGACATGTGGTGATGGAGTTATGGATGTGTCGAAAGTGCGTTCGTGGGTGCGACAGTTTAATGAAGGCAGAACATCGTATGACAACGAACCGAAACAACCTCGGGCTCGCACAAGCCGGTCCGACGACATGATCGAGAAAGTGGAGAGAATTGTTTTGGGGGATCGCATTTCTGTGCGTTCTGTGCACACAATCCTGCATGACGACCTGAAAATGCGAAAAGTGTCATCCAGGTGGGTGCCACGAATGCTGACGGATGACCACACGGCTGCCTGTGTGGCATGTTGCCAAGCAATGTTGATGCACAATGACAGCATGAATGGGACTTTCTTTTCGTCGGTTGTGACAATGAATGAGACGTGGATGCCATTTTTCAATCCAGAAACAGAGCGCCAGTCAGCTCAATGGAAGCACACAGATTCACTGCCACCAAAAAAAGTCGGGTAACTGCCAGTGCTGAAAAAATGATGGTGTCCATGTTCTGGGACAGCGAGGGCGTAATCCTTACCCATTGCGTTCCAAAGGGCACTATGGTGACAGGTGCATCCTACGAAAATATTTTGAAGAACAGATTCCTTCCTGCACTGCAACAAAAACGTCCGGGAAGGGCTGCGCGTGTGCTGTTACACCAAGACAACGCACACGCACATCGAGCTAACGTTACGCAACAGTTTCTTCGTGATAACAACTTTGAAGTGATTGCTCATGGTCCCTACTCACCTGACCTAGCTCCTAGTGACTTTTGGCTTTTTCCAACAATGAAAGACACTCTCCGTAGCCGCACATTCACCAGCCGTGCTTTTATTTCCTCAGCGATTTTCCAGTGATCAAAACAGACTCCTAAAGAAGCCTTCGCCGTTGCCACGGAATCATGGCGCCAGCGTTGTGAAAAATGTGTACGTCTGCAGGGCGATTACGTCGAGAAGTATCGCCAGTTTCATCGATTTCGAGTGAGTAGTTAATTAGAAAAAAAATCGGAGGCCTTAGAACTTGAATGCACCTCGTAAGTCGGTGTATTCAACTGTGACGTTCTTGTAATTGTCATTATAATTTCAGCATTAAGCTTTGACCATGGAAACTGAAACTAATGCCCTAACATTGCCGTAACTGGTGAAAGATAGGTTATTCGAGGAGACTTCGTAAACTATACAACAGAAGGACACTTGGCAAGAGTGTAGGCTCCGAATGTTCAAATGTGTGTGAAATATTATGGGACTCAACTGCTAAGGTCATCAGTCCCTAAGCTTACACACTACTTAACCTAAATTATCCTAAGGACAAACACACACACCCATGCCCGAGGGAGGACTCGAACCTCCGCCGGGATAAGCCGCACAGACCATGACTGCTGCGCCTAAGTCCGCTCGGCTAATCCCGCGCGGCAGGCTCCGAATAATTAATTAATTTAATTAACTAATTAAAGAACTTTGAGAGAAATATTTAGCTGACAGTATGGAAACGAGAAGAGTTCTAATGAATCATTAGTGAAATGCATTTCCAGAGTTAATAAAAGCGTATTGGCACTGGATCTAGATCACATGGAGGAATAAGTCCTAACACACTTGTTAGAAGAGTTGAACCATGAAAGTAAGCGGAGGGTGGTATTCCGTCAGGTTTCTAGTAATTTATACAGTTATAAGATCTGATCAGACAGATGCAAGCGAGGGAGTACCTTGACTACCGCAGGGAGAAACGGGTAGGGAAGCACTTTGTGAGCAAAAAAGTGAATGCGGAGGGCAATACCGTCAGGATCGAGATACAGTCAGCAGATACTGAGGAACGAGATTCTGTGAGAGGGGAAAACTCGAAACTGATTTGGAACTTTAATAGACCGAGTTATATGAAGAAGGAATGTATGGGGAAGAAAAAAAATGGTTCAAATGGCTCTGAGCACTATGGGACTCAACTGCTGTGGTCATAAGTCCCCTAGAACTTAGAACTACTTAAACCTAACTAACCTAAGGACATCACACACATCCATGCCCGAGGCAGGATTCGAACCTGTATGGGGAAGACGTTGCTGTTACTGCGTAAAGTCAACCGCCGGCACGCCAGTCGGGAGGAATGGAGAAGAGATGGCTGTGAGAAGATGTCAGACAATCGCACGCTGGCCGAACACTCTCCAAGACGCCAACGCGACAGCAGTGGTCCCCCACATGCAAAGAAGACGTAAGCGCCGCGCCCTACTGGTTGCGGCCGAGTTAGAGAGTAGCTTCAAGACTAGCGAGTTGGATAGAAGCGTTAACGTTCGTTAATTTGCTTGTACTGTTTATGTAAGACGGACTTAGGATTATTTCTACTGAAGAACATTGTTTCTTTTGCATGTCGCCCTTTGCTTTCGACACTTCTGCGTAATCGTCAAAGTTAAGTATTGTAATCTTTTCCTTTTGTAATAAAACTCATTAATACGATTTGTTTGAATTCCGTCTAGGGATCCGAAAAAGCAGGTTTCCTAGACACCCCATATTTGACGACTAGGCTGGATTTAACATTTGCAACCTGAGCTATGACAATTATTGTATCACGGACAGGATAAACTAATATGTGCGATTAGGGATACGTCGAATAAACAACTGCTGTTTGTATGAACTGTCGTAAATAACGAGCCAGTTTGTGCGCTCTTGGATTTAGGAAGTGCCATCTCGGCAACTGTTAATGACTGGCTCACTCAACATCGAGGTGAATGTAAGTGAGAAGGGTTCTTGTCGGAAAAAGGGCTAAACAAGTTTAACGGTTAAAAGCAGCTTTCTGGTTAAGGTGGCCTTGGAAGATTTTTCGTGGAGTAGTAATATGAAAATGTTAAAAAACTGGTAACGTATTGCATACTTGGAGCTGACTTCATTGGGAAGGTCGGCTTGCTTGGAGCTGACTTCATTTGGAAGGTGGGCTCAATTCTGGATTGGGCTGGGAGGAGCTTTAACTTCAAAATTAAATCGGGAACTCTATTCAAGTTGACAGTGTGGTCGGGAAGGAGCAATCCTAGAAACGTAGGACGCTTGCATGGTAGTCGGGTACATATAAAAATCCATTAAACCATTTGAATGCGTTTGTTAAGAACATAATCGAAGCTCTTTTTTCCCAATTTCCGGATGCGTTAATAGAGAAACTTGGGGTCACCCAGATGCTCGGGTATGGCATTAAGCTAGTGAGCCAGGTGCCAGTTAAGGCGCCACTGTGTGGCTTATCATCGCCTATGATGAAGTTATTAAGACATAAAATTATGAAAATGTTAAATCAGGGGCTGCGCGGGATTAGCCGAGCGGTCTAGGGCGATGCAATCATGGACTGTGCGGCTGGTCCCGGCGGAGATTCGAGTCCTCCCTCGGGTACGGGTGTGTGTGTTTGTCCTTAGGATAATTTAGGTTAAGTAGTGTGTAAGCTTAGGGCTGATGACCTTAGCAGTTAAGTCCCATAAGATTTCACACACACATTTGTTGGATCAAGGTGTCATAAGTGCATCTATGTCACCTTAAGCGACACCAAAATTTCTGATGCCTAAATCAAGTGGGGAATATCGGCCGTTGGTCGTTTATCTGGACTTAAATAAAAAAGTGGCGGTAAGGCCGCACCTTTGTCGGACATTCACTCATGCTTTGGGTGGTTAAGAGAGGTCCGGGTTTTTACCACATTAAATTTTAACCAAACTGACTACCAGATATATGTAAACTAACAATTCAAGCCAGTCACTACGTTTGCCACGGATTGAAATTTATTTGAATTTAATAGAGTTCTTTTTGGGCTGGCGAAGTGACTTCTCTGCTGTCACAATTCATGGAGGTTAAATTTTCTGATGCGAAGTTCAAGTTCGTGTACAATTATTTAGACGACTTAGTGGTATAAGTAACTCGATTCGAGAGCAACTGGTACGTTTGGAGGAAGTGTTCGGTGGGTGACGAAAGGGTGGCCTCATGGTATTTTCTGAGAAAGTTGTTTTTGCCTCTTCTTAGTTGAAATTCATGGGACATATTGAGACCGGAGGATGGATCCACATCTATCCTAACCACGTAATGTAAAACAGATTGCTCGGTTCGTGCGGATGGCGAATTTCTTCCGTACGTTCATTGAGAGGTTTGCTGAGAAAACGGTTCTCTGAATGAATTGCAACGGAAAGGGTGTGAATTTACTTGAGGTCCTTTTCAGGAAACTGCATTCTTAGCACTTAAATAGGCATTACACTATTAGCTCTACTGATTTTTAACGAAGAATTTATTTTACAAACTGATGTCTCTGGGCAAGGACTTGGTGGGGCTCTGTTACAAAACAAAGAAGAGGAGTGGAGGGCTATTTCTTATGTCTCAAGGGGGTTAAATGAGTTGGAGAGGAAGTACTCCATATACGAGCTAGAAGTCCTTGGTGCTGCGTTTGGGATGGAGAAATTTAAATAATACCTGGAACACCAGAAAATGCTCCTGGAAGCAAATAATCATGCCCTGAGCTGGGCACTCACTAGGCCTCTTAAGACAGGATGAAATGTGATGTGTCTACCAGGATTCTTACATTAAAGTTTGATGTCTGCAGTATAAATGGCTCTGAGATCTTGTTGGACGGTGGCTCAAGCCACATATATGAACAGGTGGATGACAGACGAACGCATCATCCTCTACAGGGTGAACAGAATGGTGTGGGCTGTGTTTATATGGAATGGGCTTGGTCCTCCGGTCCAACTAAATCAATAATTGACGTTAAATGGTTACATTTACCTACTTGGAGACCTTTTCAGGACTTCATGTTCCCAAAAAACGATGGAATTTTTATGGATGACAATGCGACATGTCATTGGGGCACAAATACTTGGGATTGGTTTGAAGAACATTCGGGACAATTAGAGTGAATGATCTGGCCACCCAGATCGTTCGACATGAATCCCATCGGAAATTTATGGAACATAATCTAGAGGTCACTTCGTACACAAAACCCTACACCGGCAACACATTCGCAATGCTGCAGAAGCAGCACAGGTCAATATTTCTGCGGGAGACTTTCAACGACTTGTTGAGTCCGTGCGACGTCGAGTCTTGCACAAAGCTGGGCAAAACTAGGTCCGACACGACATTAGCAGGTATCCGATGACTTTTGTCATCTCAATGTAAATGCTCCCAGCAACACCGTCTACCGTATCTTCTTTCGCCGTCGGCGTTGTCGTTGTTACCGTTATACCAAGAGGAAAGGCGCGTCGATCTTAGAGCATGAGATATGATGACCTTAAGCCATTGACAACACACAACGGTCACGGTAGCACCTGATTCCAGACTAGCTGCAGTAGTTAAGATCTACGAACTATCCCTTGTTGACCAGGTCCCCAAAACTTAACTCGTAACGAGATCCCTTCAAAGCAAATTGTTATAACGATCGTCTATAAAGGCTTCGTACAACGAGAAGAAATGTTACGGTTGATGGAATAATAACAGATACGACCAAACTGTCTTGTCTCTTCTGCTTTATTTAACATAACTTCGTTCACAGTTTCATTTCGCATTCACCACTCATTCACCGAAACCCTTTGATGAACAGTTTTGGTTGCTTAACACCAACAGTCAATGATAATGATACAGCTTTTCTCCTTTTTATAAATTGAAGCCTGCTCTCCGTGATATAACAAAAAAAAACCGGTCTCAATACCGCGTCCCTCGTGAGATGCCAATAGACTTATCCCGGAATTGACCGCCCTGTAGGTGTACTCAATTTAATGACCACACTTCGCTGTCCGCTATTTCGCGTAACTGAATGTCCATTTGTTTGTCTGATTATACACTGTAGCTATTTAAAATTCGCCCCTATATTTTTCACAACGCACAACGCACAATTAGCACTTCGTTACTTTTTTTTTTTTCTAAGAGTAAACGAAAAAAAAGACGCCGTATAATCGGCTTAGTCGACATAAATGTTAATATGCCCAATTTCACCTCTTCTTATAGGATCGGGTACCTTACTCATTAATTTACTACATATTACACTCCTGGAAATTGAAATAAGAACACCGTGAATTCATTGTCCCAGGAAGGGGAAACTTTATTGACACATTCCTGGGGTCAGATACATCACATGATCACACTGACAGAACCACAGGCACATAGACACAGGCAACAGAGCATGCACAATGTCGGCACTAGTACAGTGTATATCCACCTTTCGCAGCAATGCAGGCTGCTATTCTCCCATGGAGACGATCGTAGAGATGCTGGATGTAGTCCTGTGGAACGGCTTGCCATGCCATTTCCACCTGGCGCCTCAGTTGGACCAGCGTTCGTGATGGACGTGCAGACCGCGTGAGACGACGCTTCATCCAGTCCCAAACATGCTCAATGGGGGACAGATCCGGAGATCTTGCTGGCCAGGGTAGTTGACTTACACCTTCTAGAGCACGTTGGGTGGCACGGGATACATGCGGGCGTGCATTGTCCTGTTGGAACAGCAAGTTCCCTTGCCGGTCTAGGGATGGTAGAACGATGGGTTCGATGACGGTTTGGATGTACCGTGCACTATTCAGTGTCCCCTCGACGATCACCAGTGGTGTACGGCCAGTGTAGGAGATCGCTCTACACACCATGATGCCGGGTGTTGGCCCTGTGTGCCTCGGTCGTATGCAGTCCTGATTGTGGCGCTCACCTGCACGGCGCCAAACACGCATACGACCATCATTGGCACCAAGGCAGAAGCGACTCTCATCGCTGAAGACGACACGTCTCCATTCGTCCCTCCATTCACGCCTGTCGCGACACTACTGGAGGCGGGCTGCACGATGTTGGGGCGTGAGCGGAAGACGGCCTAACGGTGTGCGGGACCGTAGCCCAGCTTCATGGAGACGGTTGCGAATGGTCCTCGCCGATACCCCAGGAGCAACAGTGTCCCTAATTTGCTGGGAAGTGGCGGTGCGGTCCCCTACGGCACTGCGTAGGATCCTACGGTCTTGGCGTGCATCCGTGCGTCGCTGCGGTCCGGTCCCAGGTCGACGGGCACGTGCACCTTCCGCCGACCACTGGCGACAACATCGATGTACTGTGGAGACCTCACGCCCCACGTGTTGAGCAATTCGGCGGTACGTCCACCCGGCCTCCCGCATGCCCACTATACGCCCTCACTCAAAGTCCGTCAACTTCACATACAGTTCACGTCCACGCTGTCGCGGCATGCTACCAGTGTTAAAGACTGCGATGGAGCTCCGTATGCCACGGCAAACTGGCTGACACTGACGGCGGCGGTGCACAAATGCTGCGCAGCTAGCGCCATTCGACGGCCAACACCGCGGTTCCTGGTGTGTCCGCTGTGCCGTGCGTGTGATCATTGCTTGTACAGCCCTCTCGCAGTGTCCGGAGCAAGTATGGTGGGTCTGACACACCGGTGTCAATGTGTTCTTTTTTCCATTTCCATGAGTGTATTTCCAATAACACTAAACAGGTATCGCCGTTATATTTTAATTGTATTCAAAAGCATGTTATTACTATTATGACCAACCAAATCGTCACAAATCGCGCGGCGTGCGTTTTTAATAATAACTTTACGCTATTCTATTAAATCGCGCGGTGTGTGTTTTTAATGATAACTTTACGCTATTCAATTTCCTTTACAGCTATCTTGACTCGTAATGTTACAACCGGTCGCAGATTTGATCAGCGTCATGCATTCTTCAGTCTCTGTGCCAGTCACCGGTCAACTGCACAGCTAAGCAACTCCACCCTCAAAAAGTAGTGTCAACAAGTAGGCAACGCCGCTGATCCACAGCCCCTGACTGTTTCCAGCTTCAAAGTGGATCCGCCGAGGCGAAGCAGTCTCGTCGATGCCATCTCCTGGCACTGCAGTTTCCAAGTGTCCTGTGTTCGACACGGGGCTTGCGTACTTCCCACCGACAACACGTAGCACCAGCGGTACTGTGCCGTTTGGCCTACCTTACAGTACCAAAATGAGAGGAAGAACCAGCGAGGTCACTGCCCCTGCCAGCCGCGCTGCCTCTGTTTACCATTGGCATAAGTTACGTGCTGCCCGCTAGCTACAGTCTGCTTCTGAACTGCTGGCACTGAAGTGAAGGTGTCATTACAAGTCAAATCGCCTAATTTCGGAACTTTTCCTGCCCGACTATCACGAACTTAGATGACATTTTACGGGAATACAGTACTCAATGAAGCTATACTAGATGAAATAGTCACTTGTTTTGTTTCCATTTCTGAAACTTAGAGCTGTTACATCTGGGCAATATCTTGTTGAAGTAAACGAAGTTTGCCACTCTTGTTTATGCTTTTTCTAAAGAATAATAATGAAAAGAATTTTACCAGCGAAACACAGTCAGAAAACGTTAGACAAAGTCGCACGAAAAAATAGGCGCTCGAGAAAGTTTCAAAGTTTTTTCTTCTTATATATCAGGGACTAAAGGTGAACGTGAAATGTAGGGTAGAGTAACCAAACAACACGAGTTTCTCAAAAGCAAAGTTAGATTTACGTAACCCTCTCCAATACTGAATGGATTAAGTACAAAGTTAAAGATTTTGTAAACAGGAAAGAAATCCAGTATATTAGACCTGTTTTTCTTAAAAACTGTGTACTACAAAACTCTCCAAACTAGTCTCATTAGCAAGACAATGGTATGAAACGCTGAAAAACTTTGATTCTCTAACGCTAGATAACAATCCTAGATAATTTGACGTGAAATTGGTCGCGAAAAGTGCGGCACGAAAGAAATATTAATTTCGGATTTCTATATATTGCAGACTACATATACACTGAACATGAGACGTAATATGCAATTGCCCGCTAGTACTAGGATACGGAACACAAAATTTCATTCATCTACTATTGAATAGTAGGTGAACTTCAATAACCTACAATTTCATCGAAAAGATAATTTTTGTGACAAGGTGAAAATAGGGTATTTTCGGCACTTTGTTTATAGATACCGATTTCCATTAAAGCTTCAAAACCACTCTCAATGAAAACAAAATATTTTTAGCACCCCCAGAACAGTAGGTTCCATTTCCAACATGGGCTAACAGTGCTGCATAAATCGAGGTAGAGTAAGGATACAAAAACTTAGCGGCTTAAGTTTTCCAATGTAGCATGTCATTTACGTACTGCCTTCCAAATTTCTACAATTTCAATTCAGACTTGATTATCGTAAAAGTTACAAAGAAAGATCACTTTCAATTTGCCTTTAGACAGTTTGTTTCCGTAATTTATTTAGAACTAATCACAGAATGAGCATGTTTTCACGCATCCAGAAAATCGCAAGTAATAACAGACCATATTGCATTAGTCCGTGGTGACATTGCACTACCGGTTCAAGAACATGAACCGGCATTCTCATCACCATAGAGGTCATACAATACCAACCACAGCGGGGTTCCTCATCCAGCCTGTAATTTGGTTTCTTAACTTAGGTTCCACAGCCTTGTGGTGATACTTGTGTGTTTACTAAGCCATTTGCTAAATGGCTTATCTCATCATCATCATCATCATTTAAGACTGATTATGCCTTTCAGCGTTCAGTCTGGAGCATAGGCCCCCTTATACAGTTCCTCCATGATCCCCTATTCAGTGCTAACATTGGTGCCTCTTCTGATGTTAAACCTATTACTTCAAAATCATTCTTAACCGAATCCAGGTACCTTCTCCTCGGTCTGCCCCGACTCCTCCTACCCTCTACTGCTGAATCCATGAGTCTCTTGGGTAACCTTGCTTCTCCCATGCGTGTAACATGACCCCAGCATCTAAGCCTGTTCGCCCTGACTGCTACGTCTATAGAGTTCATTCCCAGTTTTTCTTTGATTTCCTCATTGTGGACACCCTCCTGCCATTGTTCCCATCTACAAGTACCTGCAATCATCCTAGCTACTTTCATATCCGTAACCTCAACCTTGTTGATAAGGTAACCTGAATCCACCCAGCTTTCGCTCCCATACAACAAAGTTGGTCGAAAGATTGAACGGTACACAGATAACTTAGTCTTGGTACTGACTTCCTTCTTGCAGAAGAGAGTAGATCGTAGCTGAGCGTTCACTGCATTAGCTTTGCTGCACCTCGCTTCCAGTTCTTTCACTATGTTGCCATCCTGTGAGAATATACATCCTAAGTACTTGAAACCGTCCACCTGTTCTAACTTTGTTCCTCCTATTTGGCACTCAATCCGTTTATATTTCTTTCCCACTGACATTACTTTCGTTTTGGAGATGCTAATCTCACATCGTTGGGTGGCTTGCGGAGTATAAATGTAGATGTAGATGTAGATGTATGAGTGGCCAAGTAAGTGGTCCCGACAGTCGGGATACCAGTTACTTTGGAATAAGGCTGGGCATCTCGGACATATTCTGAGTCGTGGTCACCTTTGTGCTCATACGGCAAAGACTACCAAATCCACCGGTTAGTCCCTCAGCCGTTAGGGGTAAAACCCAATGGGACTCGGGGCAAGTAAGGCTAGCAACCTGCTTCCCTGGTACTTTAAATATGATGCTGGCAACAATGGCTTATCTGCGAGTCTCAAATCTGTATGAGTACCTTCATAGATGGACAGGTAGCCAATAAAATGGTTGAACCGGTCCTGGAGGATGCATAAATTTTGTCAGACTATCATCATATTCCGTTGATATGTCTGTAATATTGACGATCCACTACTCATTATCATACATATAGGTAGTGTAACGGCCAGGTAACCACTCCATCGTTTCAGACTTAGATTGGCGCGCTAGATACTATGGCAGCAAAATTTATTGGCTCATTAGGAACATTGCTAATATGAACTGAGCTCGACTCTAGTTGTACAAACGATGTTGTTGTTTCATTCCAGGAACCTTGTTTCTTTCTAGCCATTTTATTTCTTGACACTTTTCGCTTTCTTAGATTTCTTGTCTCGAAATACTCGTATTTGATGCCATGCATACCTTGGTCGCAGAAGTCGAATAGATATTTCGGCATCAATATAATGTCTGTTGGTGGCCTTTGTAGGCTTGCGCGAGTAGCTCACGCAATACCAGGAATACGTGAGTTTCTTAATCCAGGTTTCAAAGCCTGTAATTTTGTTTCTTAATTTAGGTTCTAAAGACTTCGCTGAAAATTATTAGTTTATCGTTCAAGTTGCAGCTCAGGTATTTCATTGGGTAAATTCGCAACCTACACACAAAAAAATGGCTCTGAGCACTATGGGACTTGACTTCTGAAGTCATCAGTCCCCTAGAACTTAGAAGTACTTAAACCTAACTAACTTAAGGACATCACACACATCCATGCCCGAGGCAGGATTCGAACCTGCGACCGTAGCAGTCGCGCGGTTCCGGACTGTAGCGCCTAGAACAGCTCGGCCACCCCGGCCGGCAAACTGCACACATCAAAAAAGTTTTGCATCACCTCGGTTCCGAGAGTTCCGGAACCTGTACAGAAAATTGAAATAGAGGTCAACATAAACATCATTTCCGCCATTTTTATTGCTCATGAAAACCACACATTGCATGTTGTCCCACCATACAGCGAGACCTTCAAAGATGGCGATCCAGATTGCTGTACACACCTGTACCTCTAATGCCCAGTAGAACGTCCTCTTGCATTGATGCATGCCTGCATTCGTAGTGTCATACTATCCATAAGTTCATAAAGGCACTGTTGGTTCAGATTGCTCCACACCTCAACGGCGATTCGCCGTAGATCCCTCAGAGTGATTGGTGGGACACGTCGTCCATAAACAACCATTTTCAAACTATCCTAGGCATGTTTCGATGGGATTCTTGTCTGGAGAACATACTGGCCACTCTAGTCGAGCTATGTCGTTATCCTGAAGGAAGCCATCCACAAGATGTGCACTATTGGGACGTGAATTGTCGCCCATGAAGACGAATGATTCGCAAATATGCTGCCGATATGGTTGCACTATTGTCGGAGGATGGAGTTCACGTTTCGTACAGCCGTTACGGCGCCTTCCATGACCATCAGCGATGTACCTCGGCCCCACATAATGCCACCCCAAAACAGGAGGGAACCTCCATTTTGCTGCACTCGCTGGACAGTGTGTCTAAGGCGTTCAGCCTGACCGGGCTGCCTGCAAACACGTCTCCGACGATTGTCTGGATGAAGGCACATGGGACCCTCATCGGTGAAGAGAACGTGATGCCAATTCTGAGCGGTCCATTCGGCATGTTGTTGGGCCCATCTGTACCGCGCTGCATGGTGTCGTTGTTGCAAAGATGGACCTTGGCATGGACGTCGGGAGTGAAGTTGCGCATCATGCAGCCTATTGCACACAGTTTGAGTCGTAACACGACGTCCTGTGGCTGCACGAAAAGCATTATTCAACACGGTGGCGTTGCTGTCAGGGTTCCTCCGAGCCATAATCCATAGGTAGCGGTCATCCGCTGCAGTAGGAGACCATCGGCGGCCTGAGCGAGGCAAGTCATCGACAGTTCCTGTCTCTCTGTATCTCTTCCATATCCGAACAACATCGCTTTGGTTCACTCCGAGATGCCTGGACAGTTCCCTTGTTGAGAGCCCTTCCTGGCACAAAGTAACAATGCGGATGCTATTGAAACGCGGTATTGGCCGTCTAGGCATGGTTGAACTACAGACAACACGAGTCATGTACCTCCTTCCTGGTGGAATGACTGGAACTGATCAGCTGTCGGACCCCCTCCGTCTAACAGGCGCTGCTGATGGTTGGTTGTTTACATCTTTGGGCTGGTTTAGTGACATCTCTGAACAGTCAAAGGGACTTTGTCTGTGATACAATATCCACAGTCCACGCCTGTCTTCAGGAGCTCTGGGAAGCGGGGTGATACAAAACTTTTTTCATGTGTGTGCATTACATCATTTTATAGGCTGTTCTGTCAATGAGGGCATGTTGCAAACTGTTAGATCTTGCATTATTCCAGATCACTTGCAGCATGATGCTGTAAAAGTATTTATTTTGAAAATTGATCGACTTTTATCGACTCAAACTAAGATCTCCAAAATATGTTATTTCAGTGACGTCTTAGCTGCACAATGTAAAAATTATAATAAATTTATGAATCTGTGTAGCTAGATAAATGATTTCAACTTCGACACGTACTGGAACTCTTTTGGCCGCGGAGAATCTCCGTACGATACGTCGGTGGCACAACCAAGCTACTGGCTGCTCGCGCAAGTCTGCGAAGGCATCAACAAGTTGAATAGTGACGTTGAAAGATCTATTCAGTTCCTGCAACCGAAATGTGCGTGGCATCAAAAATGAGTATATATTCCTAAACAAGAAATCTAAGAAAGCAAATCTAAGAAAGCAAAAAGCACGGTCGCCGGAATGAAACAATATCATCAATTTGTACCATTTCACTGGAGTTCGATTCGTCAGCAAAGTTTCTAATGACTCAAATATTGCTGACATAGTATCTCGTGCGGCCATGCTAAGCCTGAAACGATGGAGTTGTTACTTGGTCCTTACATTGCCTGTATGTATGATAATGAATAGCGGGTCGTCAACATTACTGGCATGTCGACGAAAAATAATGATGCTCTGATAAAATTTATGCAGCTTCTAGGACATGTCCAGTCATTTTATTGGGCCGATAGACAGGATGCCTGTTGAGTTCCAGAAAATTACCACGCTCTCCATTCCTTCAATATCATAATCTGGCCGACAGTATCAGTTTATAGAAAATGAGCTGTATAGAGTGGCAGAAAAATTTCGATAAATGTAAATTGCAATGTTGAGAAATTTAAAATAAATATTGATATTTCTTTTTGCTTGCCACCTATGTAACATATTCAAACAGATTTGAGGCTCGTAGATAAGGCAATTCGCAAATGACGTTGTAAGCACACAAATACCACCACAAGGCTTTGGAACCTAAATTACGAAACCAGATTAAAGGCTTGATAACCTGGATGAAGAACCCCACCGTGCCTGGTATTGCGTGACCCCTACGGCGATGGGGATGCCGGTACCGACAATGTCACCATGGGCAAGGCAATATAGTCAGTTATCACTTGTCAATTTAAAAATAAAAACCAAATGCTACGAAACGCGGACTACAGGTTGCTGCGTAGTAGTCTGCTGCCGTGGTACACGCCCTCAGAGTTACCGTCATTGGTAGTGCGCATTGGAAAATCAAACTTGATTTTCTTGGTGTGTGAAATCATGGTGTTTCCAACTGAGATTAGTTGGAAATCAAGTATGGAAAAATTCTCAAAGCAAATTAGCTGTCATTGATTTTTGAAATTTTTGCGAAAATCAGTTCTGAACGTATTCTGTTGACACTCGGAAAGCAGTTGTGCTATACTGGAAAACCTTGTGTTGCTAAGTTGTTATGTCCTAAGTTTCATGTTTCTCACGCTTTTAATCACGAGATACGAGAAACAAACGATTCTCAAACATGTATTTATGTTGCTTCGAATGAGACAGGTTTTGAAGGTTTAATACAAAACGGTATTTATAAACGAAGTGTGAACATGCCTTATTTTTGCCTTTTCACAAAAATCATTTTTTCCATGAATTTGTAGATTATTAGAAAACAGTAGGCGAATAAATTTTATGTTCCACACCATTATGCTACGGAGCTACTAGATGTTAGGTTTCATGTGTTTACTTTACGAGATTTGAGAGTGCGAAGTTTGTATCTTTTTCATGCCGCGATTTTCGCCCCCAATTTCGACTCAAATTATCTAGAATTGTTAGTCCGCGTTGGGTAATCAAATACACTTTGTTTTGTCTTTAATACCGTGGTCTTTCTATTGAGCCCAGTTTGGACGATTTTATAGAACACAGTTTATTTGCAAAATCAGGTCGAAAATAACGTATTTTTTATCTTTTTACACACTCTTTAGCTTTGGACTTAAGTAATTCAGAATTGGACAGTAGTACGGAAATGAAACTTTATATTTGAGAATCGGTTAGTATACTCTAAATTTCCCGTCAGTCATACCTTTAGACCCTGAGATATAAGAAGTCAAACTATTAAAGTTTTTCATTCGCCTATTTTCTCGAGCGATTTTGTATTACGTTTTCGGCTGAATATCGCTAGTAAAACTCTTTTCATTACTATTCTTTAGAGAAACTATAGAGTTGTGCAAGACTGGCAAAGTTCATTTCTTTCAAAAACATATTGTCCTACATATAAAATTTCAAATTCTCTATAAATTAACGCTCGCTCTACACAAAGTCGCTCATCGACTCATACGAGTGTCTATATTTCAGCCAGTTTTGATTCGATGAACATTAACCTTAACCAATGTTCACTGTGGACATGTACAAATGTTCACATAAAATTTGAATGAGATCTGAAATGGTCAAGCAGGAGGCCGAGGTGAGCTGACATGTAATGACAAATAGAGCAATAACGTTTGTTCCTGTTAAGTATGCATTGTTGACTACGCTCGCTGTAATATTGGAGAACCCATACCGCAGCTTCCCGCCGCGCGGGATTAGCCGAGCGGTGTATGACGCTGCAGTCATGGACTGTGCGGCTGGTCCCGGCGGAGGTTCGAGTCCTCCCTCGGGCATGGGTGTGTGTGTTAGTCCTTAGGATAATTTAGGTTAAGTAGTGTGTAAGCTTAGGGACTGATGACCCTCGCAGTTAAGTCCCATAAGATTTCACACACATTTTTGAACACAGCGTCCCACAAAAGCCACAGAACCAGCCAGCACGTAACATAGGATACATAAGCGGCTACGCCGCAATATTTTAACAAAATACTGTGTAAAAAATGTTTCATGTTTTCCACTTGGAATCAAACTTTCACAAATATTAAGTTGACCTGGATGAGTAATCAGGTGGTTCAAATGGCTCTGAGCACTATGGGACTGAACTTCTGAGGTCATCAGTCCCCTAGAACGTAGAACTACTTAAACCTTACTAACCTAAGGACAGCACACAGCCATGCCCGTGGCAGGATTCGAACCTGCGACCGTAGCGGTCGCACGGTTCCAGAGTGTAGCGCCTAGAACCGCTCGGCCACCTCGGCCGGCGGATGAGTAATCACTGTTGCACAAAGATATGTATTTTGCATTAAATATACTAAGTTCAAAAAAATACTGTGAGAGGTGGTAGTACTAATCGAAACAAGAAAAATAAGTACAGTAAACATGGGTCCCGAAATGCATACTTTTTGCGCTAGACATGTGTTTACAGTGTTCAACGGGGCGTCCATTTATGACAATGCATACCTCTGTCCTCCGGCGTAAGGAATGACGCTCCCTTTGAAGTAGATCTGTTTGTATTTGTACCTGTTGGCATGCACTGAAGAAGCGACCTCGTATTGTCCGCACATCGTTGATTGGCTTGGTGTAGACCAGTTCCTTCAAGTGTCCCCATAACCAAAAGTGTTGGGGATTGAGGCCTGGGGAACGAGCAGGCCAAGGTCAAGGTGTGCCCTCTCCTCCCGACCAATCCAGCTGTCCTGAAATTTCTTAGTCAGATGTTCGCTCACATTGTGACGGAGTATGCTAGTGCGCCATCATGCATGAACCACATTTGTAATCGTTGCTGCAAGGGCACAGCCTCCAGCAAGGTAAGCATTACATTAATAAGAAAGTCCAGATAATGTACCCTAGTTAACCCTTATGGTAGCGCCGGCCGAAGTGGCCGTGCGGTTAAAGGCGCTGCAGTCTGGAACCGCACGACCGCTACTGTCGCAGGTTCGAATCCTGCCTCGGGCATGGATGTTTGTGATGTCCTTAGGTTAGTTAGGTTTAACTAGTTCTAAGTTCTAGGGGACTAATGACCTCAGCAGTTGAGTCCCATAGTGCCCAGAGCCATTTGAACCTTGTGGTAGCACGTATGGCCATATTAAACTATCGCCACGTACACCTGCCCGTAAATTGACTGAGAATCGTTGTTGACGCGCTCTTTCCTGAATTGCTTGGGGATTTGCATCTGGTTAAGGAAATCACAATACTTACTCTTGTGAACCCTGCCTCATCGGTAAATAAAATCTTGGATGTGAACAATGGATCCGCGGCACACTTTCGCAACAGCCATTGACAGAACAGAACCGCCGTCTGCCACGATGATCCTGTGGCGTTAGGGCCTGAACGTGCAGTAGATAACATGGGTACAGCAACAGTTCATGAAGTTCCCCCCCACCCTCCCGCCCCAAAGATAAGAGAGTGAAACACGCCCTCTGCTGCTGCTAGTCGTTGCACACTGGACGCAGGGCTTTCTTCCACCGAACCTAGCACAAGCTCCATCACATATGTCAGGCGTACGAGCTGTGTGAGGCCTACCGCTGTAAACCTTCCGAAGTACAAGAGTACCTGTGTCCCTCAGACGCTGAAAAAGTCTGCCGAGCAGCTTATAAAAGGGTGCTCTGCAATGTGGATATTTTTCAGCATAGAGGGCACGGACCCGCAGGCTACATCCATTTGCTAAACCATAGCTGAATATTATATCTGCCATTCCACTTGCCAAGTAGCACGCTCCCATTGCTAACAAGTGGATCACGTTTATTGGGCTTTTCTTTTTTAGATGAGTGCTACCATCTCTCGAAGTATTCGACATCTTTTTTGAACATCCTGTATTTATAAATCAAAAATCACGCATTTCGTTAAATGGATGACCGTAGTACCCTAAACACTATAACAACAATATCTCACAACTGGAATCCGTCAACTAATACTAAAGCCTCAGTGCTACAGTTGGTAGAGATACGAAATGAAACGCTCAAAAAGGCTCAGTCGTAGGTAAGGCAGTTGGCAGAACTCGGTTCGTTTTTAGGATACTGGGAAAATGCAATCAGCCTTCAAATGAGATTCCTTACAAAACACTCATGAAGCCATTTCCACAATATTTCTCAGTAGCTAAGGAGCCGTACTAAACAGAGTTAACACGGGATATTGAAAGTATCTAACGATGGGCATCATTAATGGTCACAAGTTTGTGGAAACCATCGCGCCGATGCTGAAGAGCCAGAACAGAAAGATGCTTACAGATATACCCAAAGTGTCCCGCGAAAGAATACTTACAAAATTTCAGGAACCAGCTTTAAGTGAGTAACTCAGGAATACACTGGAACCCCCTTTGTTGGGGAATGGGAATTGGCAGTTGGCAGAAGGTAGCTAGGAAGAGGAGGTATTCAGACAGTTTTACTTAGCATACATGCAATAGATAGACCAACTGTCAGAGTTGAGTGTAGACGAGCCTCGTGTAGCTGTATATGTAGGGAACTTGCAGCAGTCCTCAGCAATTAAGAGGCCTAAGTTAGTTGCAAAGTCTAGCAGAAAGAAGGTTCTGCTGCTAGGTAGTTCCCATGGTAGAGGTGTGGGCCAGAAGTTACAGGAAGTGTTGGGGAGTGAGTACCAGGTCACCAGCATTGTGAAGCCTAGTGCAGGGTTGTCTCAGGTGACTGAAAGCATAGGGGAGTTATGTAAGAATTTTACAAAGGAGGATCAGGTAGTGATAGTGGGTGGAGCAGGGAACAGTCTCGATAGGGACGGGGAATATGTCAGTGGTGACTTGATTAAGATAGCTACTCAAACTGGTGGCATATCGTGCATATCGTGCTACTGTTTCAGCGTCATGATCGGCCTCACTTTAATGCGGCTGTTAGGCGCGTTAACGTGGAGCTGGGGAGGGCACTGATGGCGGAGGGCATTGATCACATCTCAGTGGTGCCAGTTGGGTCTATCAGTAGATGGGGTTTCACTAGGCATGGCCTGCACCTCAATAGCTATGGGAAGGGGAGGCTGGCTAAGCTTATAGGTGACAGTGTAGTGGGTGGTGGTGGTAGTGGTGCCACTCATGGAAAAATTCCTGTAGGAGTTGGTGTTAGAGCTGCACCTTTTTTAGATTGAAGTCAGCTGATAGGTATACCTGCTTAAAGGAAGTCCCTCTAACTAAGGGCTCACCTTCAGAGGATGTAATGTTTCCAAGTAGAGAAGGAATTAGCATATTTCATCAAAATATAAGAGGTATTAGAGATAAAGTTAGTGAACTGCTAGTAGATATTAACTCTGAAATTATTGGTATATCAGAGCACCATTTAAATAATTTGATAATTCAGAGGCTTCCTTTACCAGGATACAGATTAGCTGGCTGTTTCTCAAGGAGTTCCTTGCGGGGTGGGGGAGTGGCTCTGTACGTAAAAAACAGTATTCCATTTGAGTCTATAGACGTAACACGACACTGCACTGAACAGATATTTGAAAGTTGTCCAGCATTAGTGAATTTAGTCAAACTAAATATCTAATTGTTGTTGTTTATAGGTCCCCTAACTCCGACTTCAGAGCACTTTTGCTTAAGCTAGAGAAGGTTCTTGATTCACTTTGTAGGAAGTACCAGAAAGTAGTTATATGTGGTGACTTCAGTATTAATTTTGTATATTGCAAGAAAAAGGATGTTGTTAGATCTCCCAAATTCATATGATCTGATGCAAACTGTGTTTTTTCCAACTAGGGTGCAGGGGAACAGTAGTACAGTCATAGATACAGTCATAGACAATATTTTTATTCATTCTTCATTACTAGATGGGCATTCTGTTAGTAAAAGGGTGAATGGCCTTTCAGACCATGACGCACAAATTTTAACACTAAAAGGCTTTTATACTCAAACCAATGTCATATTTAATTACAAACTATGTGGGAAAGTTAATCCAACAGAAATAGAGAGTTTTTTAAAACTTGTCAAGGAACAAGAGTGGCAAGATGTTTATACTGCCAATAATATAGATGATAAATACAATGCTTTCCATAACACATTTCTCATGGTCTTTGAGAATTTCTTTCCATTAGAACATTCTAAACGGGGTAGTAGTAGTAATGGAGAGCCCAGGTGGCTGACTAGTGGGATAAGGATATCATGTAGAATAAAGTGGGAATTCTATCAATATGCTAGAAGTAGTCACAATCAAGCTACAGTAGCCCATTACAAACAGTATTGTGAGGTGCTTAAAAATGTTATTAGCAAGGCGAAGAGTATGTGGTATGCAAATAGAATAGCTAATTCACAGGATAAAATGAAAGCCATATGGTCAGTTGTGAAGGAAGTTTCTGGTCAGCAGCACAAGGTCGATGATATAAAGTCAGTTCGTAGTAATAATATTTCTGTTACTGATAAATCAGATATATGTACAGTATTTAACAATCATTTTCTGAGCATTGCTGCTGAATTAAATAAAAATTTAGTTTCTACAGGAAATCATATAAATTTCTTAGCAAATGCCTTTCCGAGACTGATGCCTGATATACTCCTCTGTGATACAGACAAGAGGGACATTGAGTCAATAATTAAATCACTGAAGACTAAGGACTCTCATGGTTATGATGGAGTGTCTAGCAGAATATTAAAGTACTGTGCTGCACATGTTAGCCATGTATTTAGCCATATTTGTAATTTTTCCTTTAGGAATGGTCAGACTCCTGAGCGATTAAAGTACTCAGTAGTAAAGCCGCTTTATAAAAAGGGAGAAAGGGATAATGTAGATAATTTTAGACCTATTTCTATGCCAACAGTGTTTGTAAAAGTTATAGAAAAGGCTGTGAATGTAAGGTTAATTGATCATTTTATATCATACGATTTCCTATCAAATGTTCAGTGTGGCTTGAGAAGTCGTTTAACAACTGAAAACGCTATATTCTATTTTCTCTGTGAGGTACTGGATGGTCTAAACAAAAAGTTTCGAACGCTTGGCGTATTTTTCGATTTAACTAAGGCATTTGACTGTGTTGATCACAAAATATTGCTCCAGAAGTTGGACCATTACGGAATAAGAGGAGTAGCTAACAATTGGTTCAACTCTTACTTTAGCAACAGGCAGAAAAAGGTCATTATTCACAATGTTGATAACGGCTGTAATGTGGGATCTGAGTGGGGTACTGTCAAGTGGGGGGTGCCCCAGGGATCAGTGTTGGGGCCGCTCCTGTTCCTTATTTATATAAATGATAGGCCCTCTAGTATTATGGGTAACTCTAAAATATTTCTGTTTGCTGATGACACTAGCTTGGTAGTAAAGGATGTTGTGTTGACTCGGTTTCAAATACTGCAGTACATGACCTCAGTTCATGGCTTGTAGAAAATAAACTAACGTTAAATCACAGCAAGAATCAGTTTTTACAGTTTCTGAAACACAATTCAACAAACGATGACGTTTTAATCTCACAGAACGAGCATATGGTTAGTGAAACTGAACGGTTCAAATTGCTAGGTGTTCAGATAGATAGTAAGCTGTCGTGGAAAGCCCATGATCAGGATCTTGTTCAAAGACTTAATACTGCCATTTTTACTATTCGAACGGTATCAAAAGTGAGTGATACTTCGACACGTAAATTAGTCTACTTTGCTTATTTTCATTCACTTATGTCGTGTGGTATTATGTTTTGAGGTAACTCTTCCCATATTAGAAGGATATTTTTGGCTCAGAAACGGGCGGTTCGGACAGTAAGTGCTGTGATTTCACGAACCTCTTGTCGACCTCTGTTCACGAGTCTGGGTATTTTGACATTGGCCTCCCAATATGTATTTATTGCCGTTTCTTGTTACCAATATTAGTTTATTCCCAAGAATAAGCAGCTTTCACTCGGTTAATACTCGGCAGAAATCAAACCTCCATTTGGATTGGACTTCCTTGAGTCTTGTGCAAAAAGGTGTGCAGTATACTGCTGCATCCATTTTCGATAAGCTGCCACTCGAGTTCAGAAGTCTTAGCAGTAATCCACTCGCTTTCAAATTGAAACTGAAGAGTTTCCTCATGGGTCACTCCTTCTTTTCTGTTGAGGAGTTCCTTGAAAAATCAAGCTGATTCTTATTGTATTGGTGATAGCGTTTACTTAAACTTTTGGACTGACTTGTTTTCAGGTGCATGAACATTTATTTTTATCTGTTATTACTTTTATGTTGTAAGTTCATGTACTGACACGTTCCATGACCTTGTAGATTTGCTCCTCAGTTTGGTCCTACAGAACTTGACGTGTAAATAAATAAATAAATAAAAAAGATTTACTCTCACCTCTACATCTACATCTACATCCATACTCCGCAAGCCACCTGACGGTGTGTGGCGGAGGGTACCTTGAGTACCTCTATCGGTTCTCCCTTCTATTCCAATCTCGAATTGTTCGTGGAAAGAAGGATTGTCGGTATGCTTCTGTGTGGGCTCTAATCTCTCTGATTTTATCCTCATGGTCTCTTCGCGAGATATACGTAGGAGGGAGCAATATACTGCTTGACTCTTCGGTGAAGGTATGTTCTCGAAACTTTGACAAAAGCCCGTACCGAGCTACTGAGCGTCTCTCCTGCAGAGTCTTCCACTGGAGTTTATCTATCATCTCCGTAACGCTTTCGCGATTACTGAATGATCCTGTAACGAAGCGCGCTGCTCTCCGTTGGATCTTCTCTATATCTTCTATCAACCCTATCTGGTACGGATCCCACACTGCTGAGCAGTATTCAAGCAGTGGGCGAACAAGCGTACTGTAACCTACTTCCTTTGTTTTCGGATTGCATTTCCTTAGGATTCTTCCAATGAATCTCAGTCTGGCATCTGCTTTACCGACGATCAACATTATATGATCATTCCATTTTAAATCACTCCTAATGCGTACTCCCAGATAATTTATGGTATTAACTGCTTCCAGTTGCTGACCTGCTATTTTGTAGCTAAATGATAAAGGATCTATCGTTCTGTGTATTCGCAGCACATTACACTTGTCTACATTGAGATTAAATTGCCATTCCCTGCACCATGCGTCAATTCGCTGCAGATCCTCCTGCATTTCAGTACAATTTTCCATTGTTACAACCTCTCGATACACCACAGCATCATCTGCAAAAAGCCTCAGTGAACTTCCGATGTCATCCACCAGGTCATTTATGTATATTGTGAACAGCAACGGTCCTATGACACTCCCCTGCGGCACACCTGAAATCACTCTTACTTCGGAGGACTTCTCTCCATTAAGAATGACATGCTGCGTCCTGTTGTCTAGGGACTCCTCAATCCAATCACACAATTGGTCTGATAGTCCATATGCTCTTACTTTGTTCATTAAACGACTGTGGGGAACTGTATCGAACGCCCTGCGGAAGTCAAGAAACACGGCATCTACCTGTGAACCCGTGTCTATGGCCCTCTGAGTCTCGTGGACGAATAGCGCGAGCTGGGTTTCACATGACCGTCTTTTTCGAAACCCATGCTGATTCCTACAGAGTAGATTTCTAGTCTCCAGAAAAGTCATTATACTCGAACACAATACGTGTTCCAAAATTCTACAACTGATCGACGTTAGAGATATAGGTCTATAGTTCTGCACATCTGTTCGACGTCCCTTCTTGAAAACGGGGATGACCTGTGCCCTTTTCCAATCCTTTGGAACGCTACGCTCTTCTAGAGACCTACGGTACACCGCTGCAAGAAGGGGGGCAAGTTCCTTCGCGTACTCTGTGTAAAATTGAACTGGTATCCCATTAGGTCCAGAGGCCTTTCCTCTTTTGAGCGATTTTAATTGTTTCTCTATCCCTCTGTCGTCTATTTCGATATCTACCATTTTGTCATCTGTGCGACAATCTAGAGAAGGAACTACAGTGCAATCTTCCTCTGTGAAACAACTTTGGAAAAAGACATTTAGTATTTCGGCCTTTAGTCCGTCATCCTCTGTTTCAGTACCATCTCGGTCACAGAGTGTCTGGACATTTTGTTTTGATCCACCTACCGCTTTGACATAAGACCAAAATTTCTTAGGATTTTCTGCCAAGTCAGTACATAGAACTTTATTTTCGAATTCATTGAACGCCTCTCGCATAGCCCTCCTCACACTACATTTCGCTTCGCGTAATTTTTGTTTGTCTGCAAGGCTTTGGCTATGTTTATGTTTGCTGTGAAGTTCCCTTTGCTTCCGCAGCAGATTTCTAACTCGGTTGTTGTACCACGATGGCTCTTTTCCATCTCTTACGATCTTGCTTGGCACATACTCATCTAACGCATTATGTACGACAGTTTTGAACTTTGTCCACTGATCCTCAACACTATCTGTACTTGAGACAAAACTTTTGTGTTGAGCCGTCAGGGACTCTGAAATCTGCTTTTTGTCACTTTTTCTAAACAGAAAAATCTTCCTACCCTTTTTAATATTCCTATTTACGGCTGAAATAATCGATGCCGTAACCGCTTTATGATCGCTGATTCCCTGTTCTGCATTAACTTTTTCAAATAGTTCGGGTCTGTTTGTCACCAGAAGGTCTAATATGTTATCGCCACGGGTCGGTTCTCTGTTTAACTGCTCAAGGTAGTTTTCAGATAAAGCACTTAAAAAAATTTCACTGGATTCTTTGTCCCTGCCACCCGTTATGAACGTCTGAGTCTCCCAGTCTATATCCGGCAAATTAAAATCTCCACCCAGAACTATAACATGGTGGGGAAATCTACTCGAAATATTTTCGCTTAAGTGAATTATGACACTATCAGTTTTAAGGATTGGAGGATTGGATGTGGAGATAATCGTTATCTTTTTTTAGCATTAAACATAGTAATACGGGAAGTGTAATCCATAGCTGCGGGTTTTGGAAGTCAAGCTCCCATAGGATGGCTATCTGCGTTCAAACCTTCCTATAAACGCACTTAAAATGCACGAGGTAATCATAAAAAGTAATGCACCGGGGGGAAAGGAAAAAGGAAGGGGAACTTGCTAAGGATAAAAAGAACGTTATTGAGCCTTATTTGAGAAAATATCAGAGAAAGTGGCATAAATATTTTATATGATATTGCAATCCCTGTATTGTTAGAAAGAACGCTGAAATGTTGCGTTGGACATGCATGCGCTCATGTCCGAAGGAACAACACAGGCAATGAAATACCGTATTTATCCACCCATACCAGGCAGCGACTTTCAATTATAAATGTTCTCCCATGTATGGAAATTATATTATGTGGCTACGAGTACAGGCTATAACGCAGGAACGACAACATACGGAAGTTTGGACGTGGCCATGAGTTCTGCACGGATAGCCGAAGCGGTTAAGGCGATCGCTCGCGTAAAGTGGAAAATTCGAGGTCGAGTCCCATTCCGGCACAAGTTTTCATTGTCATTATTTCCTTGCGCAGTTGATGGCTGTTCGCATTTGCAACTACGAATACGTTTCATGTAGAACATATTTAAGTCATATAACGTCTGGTTAGCATTCGAGGCAAATACCTTTACCAGATACATGATGTTCGGAACAGGATAAATAAACTGGAACAAGTGGAGTATGTAAGATTCAATGTGCATCACGTGCAGCGAAATATGTAGGACAGACGGGGAGAGAATTTTCGACAAGGTATAAACAGCACAAAGACGCTTTTAGACTGCAAAATTACTGTAAAAAGGCGGTAGCCAAACATATGAGACAGGTCACGCTAAAGGGGGTAGAAGAAGCTTTAGATGAGATGCGCTTACCGGAGAAAGGAAGAAAGCTTGACCTACTTGAAGAATTCGAAATAGCAGTTCACAGAGACAGAATCGATAAGGTGCGTAACATGCTTAGAAATGGGAGTGAGTGGTAACGCTTTCTACAGCGGGTTTATGGATATTTTTTGAGGTTACCAGTAGTACGATATATATGAGCAGTTAGCAAATGTAACTACTGGTGTGTTGTTTCTTCGTGTCCTCTGTAACGTCTTAGGATTACTATGGAACAGTTGATGGCTCAGTGCAGTCAGTTGGAGCCGTGTACTTGTTTACAGAAATAGCCAGTCCACATGAGGCAGATGTGGCAGATATTCGCAGTACAGGAAAGGAACGCTCCGGTGAATCGGCGATACAACGGAGAGGCGAAATAGAGACTCATTTGGTCTCGATTTTGAAAGTAAGACGTGCAACTTGTGCGTGAATATTTTATTATGTTTTAATTTTATTGCTACTTCTTACATTTTAAGTGCATGTTTTCGAAGGGTTGAACGCAGACAGCCAGGTGATGGCAACATGATTCCGAAAAGGGCATATGTTTGTTGCATTCCTTACATTTGTGTGTTCATGCTTAAATGTCGATAGCGAGAATCGTTTACATTTGCGTCAGGGAATCTAGTATGCCGTATGCTATCAAATTTTAATCGTTCTTGTGTTGCGTGTTTGACAGGAATATGAGGAACTCGTTCGGCACTAGCTTCAACGGATGTGGAAAACCGGCCAAAAGCCACATCCTGGCGGACCCGAGCGCCAGACCGGTGCTCACTGACGCAGAATGTGACGCCGACTCGACTGTCGCTCACCAACCTGTCTCACGAGATGCCACCGCGCTTATAGTATTACGCGCACAGGACACTGCTGCGGCGAAATAGAGCTGGTGAATTCTTCTCGAAGTATCATCGGTACGAAATTATCAAATGACATAAGGTTGTTTTTTCTTCAACTCTGAGTGTATCCGGCCACTGTGGCCGAGCGGTTCTAGGCGCTTCAGTCCGGAACCGCGCTGCTGCTACGGTCGCAGGTTCGAATCCTGCCTCGGGCATGGATGTGTGTGCTGTCTTTAGGTTAGTTAGGTTTAAGTATTTCTAAGTCTAGGGGACTGATGACCTCAGATGTTAAGTCCCATAGTGCTCAGAGCCATTTGAGTTCTCTCTGAGTGGAGGAGCGAGTTCATCCAGAGGAATACTACTGGAGACAGTGTTTGGCAAGTAGTTCCTCGACACAGGAGCTATACGATCATTCTACGACAAAACAAATGTAATAGACTCTGAATTGTAATATCGTGTGATGAGTTGAGTAATCATAATCCTTACTTCAAAGACTAGGCAACACAGCTACACAGCTTATTATGGAAATCATATTGTATTCTTATGTGACGATTTAATCACCTAGAGCGAACTGAACTCATGAAAGTTTCTAAACTACTGGGGGAACCATCGTATAGTTGGACACCTTATGCGAGGGCGATCAACAAGTTTACGTTCGAAAACCGTACAGTCGAGTATCGGTATGCCATTCAGGCAAAATCGTCGTGAGCGTTGATACAATCATCCCACCGACGTATCAGATTAAAGACATCCGTTTGGTAAAACACAGTGTGCTGCTGCATGAAGGAGTCCGCAGCTGCCCGAAGCTGCCCACTGCACATCCTCGTCCGACAAGAATCGTCGACCCTTCAGGGCCTTTTTCAAGATGTAACTGTTAAAGTGTATCAAGTTCGATAACTATGCGAAAGATATTGGAAGAATTCTATATTTGGTGATCTCTCACCGATTAGTCTACTGTTCTGAATATATCTGATCATGGATTTGTACCACAAGAAGGGGAACTACCTGTAACGAAGGCGCACTGATATTGCCATTGACCCATAGAAAGCACAATCTGTCTGTGCTTGAAGACAGTCTGAATTAGACAGGTGTTGTGTGCGAGGCCGAGCAGCAATGCGGCAATTCTTGAATAGTGAAAACTGGAGGTAAATCTACTCAAAATAACTTTCAGTGGCATCGGTTGGACGACTTGTGACGATAACAGGCATTTTGAGGATTCGATTCATGAAACGGATACTGAATGCAAGAAGAACGACTGAGCGAGGCCTACGCTGTTTCCTTTCGCGAATTAATTTTGGTCACTGACGAAAAGAAGCTGTCTGTTTCATATGGCTTCATCGAACGGAAAGAAAATTTAATTAATTCACCTAAATATTGTGACAGGACAACGATCAAATTTAATTTTAACTATGTTTACTTATGTTAAAGACGATCCTGATTTCAATTTCATACTATTCCGTATTACATGCTGTTAACTCAAGTTAGATAATATGTTTACAAGTCAAGAATGTCGCAGTAAAAAACATAATTGCTGCTTCATACTAGCAGTGTTAGAGTATGATTTTAAAACTATGTTAGTCATGGGCAACTGAGTTAATATAACTTAGGACTTGAGCCATGCTTTGTTCTTCTGTATGACTTGAAATGTGAATTCAAACTATAACGAGTAATAGTATTTCAGTGTGTGTAGTAAACGTTCACAATAACTTCAGGGTGCTTTTGCTTACTTATTGAAACCTTATTTGTTAGACGTTTAAGATAAGATTAAGTATTTCTAGTCAAATGCTGTAGGGTCTCCAAAAGTTCAAAGATATTTTTCTTATCCAGTTAAGGCAGGATTTTTATGTGGAATATCTAACGGTAACTGTGCTGCCTTCTGTCCGCAATATAAGTGCTGCGCTGCATTTAAGCTATGTAAAGTCCTATGTGGAATCGTTTGCAGCTAGGAAGTTTCTAAAAAAGTGAAGTGCTTCGATAAATGGCCATGACGTTCAGCGTGACGCAAAATTTTGAATGTGACAGCCTTCCATTGAGTAAAAATTAGTAATGATACGCCACGATTAGATCACACTGAAACTTTGTAATATGAAGCACTTAGTCTACAATTACTGCAATAATGGGAGCATATGATTTGATTCGCTATTAGTTGTGGAAGTATTAATGTCATTTTCAACAAATTACAGAAACTAAGTAAAGTGTAAAGCTCGAGTTTATGGCTATAACGTGTAAAGTGTAATGTGGAAACGTTATTTTACTAGATACATCTTATAAATGCTAACAACTCACGTTTATGTTAACAGCTATCAGATTTATTGAGTATCCACTACCTGAAATAGAACATAAGGTTTTCATAAAAAGTGAGCTAAAGACAGTTAAATATCACCCATTTCAGTGACTGTAAAAATAAACTAAAAACAGGTTATCATTACGCAATAAGAAAGCTTAATGCAGGTCAATAACTTAAAAGTAAAAACTAGAACTTGTTAAAGGCTCATAAAGAGCCGTTACAATTTGCACTCTGTTCTAGTAACGTGGGACTATTCGCTGGGCAGGGAATTTTCGATACATGTCAGCTACGATGTAAAATTTAACTACAATTCCGTCAGAGCCTGTGCTTTGTTCACTTTAAGTACTGTTACTTGTTTTTCAATACTGGTTATATTAACGTCACTGTCTCCCATTTTCCAGTCTCTTCCGCCGTCAGACTTTTGTAAGACAGTATCCTCGTGCATTAATGCATTGTTTTATATTAATATTTATTCTTTGGCAAAAACGCAGTTACAGTGTCCCTTGCTCTTATGTTGCGTTGTTAAGTTGGTAACTGCGGGATGAATGAAAGGAAATGAAGATGGCCAATCACGAGTTGGGCGTCCGTAGACAATGATATTGTTCATTTGTAATGTCATATGTAACATAAATGAATGTAGTTGATGTACGAAAATGTTTGCGGCAAAAAGAGTACAAAATATCATTACGTCTGCAACGCCGCAGTAGCCTACAATAAACGAGAAGATCTAAATGGGAGCAGTCGTAAGAGACAGTTGTATTGAGAACACAATTGGTATGGCGTCATAATGTGAAATATCGCAAGCGAACTGTTTTGCACCGATATTAGCTGTTTTCTTAAGTTTCTGCCTAACCGAAATTCCAATGTCGTGAGTTACTCATACAGAACAAATTTTAGGAACCAGGACTGTAAATATGACTGTTTCTTTTTTTGTGTGTGTGAAAGATTTAATCGTTCCGATACTGTGATGTTCCTTCCTAACCATGTTCACCGTAACAGTGGCATAATGTATTTGTAAAATACAAGAAAAGAATTTTGACGAACTGTACTGTAAATATGATTCTATAGTCGAAAATCGTCACAGTCTTAATGAACACCCAAAAATTTTAAGAAAGAGTATTTTAAATTGCTGCTTGTTTCACTCGCAATAATTTAAACTGTAACGTTAGATTTTTTGCCTAACCACATACTCAAAGCCGTTAGATTCGCAAGAAAAAAACAAGAGGAAAACAATTTTAAGAAAGAGTACTGTGAATATGATTGCTGCTCGTTTCACTCATAGTAATTGAAATCGTATTGTTATGATGGTGCCTAGCTACATACTCAGAAATGGTATTGTTATAAACGAGACTAAACATGATTGCTTTATTCAGGATAGTAAATTTTAGAAACCACTTCAATGAACTACGAGTATATGAAAGAATCAGTATCATGGTTCCATTCACTCCTCCATATACAGGGTATTTCAAAAATGACCGGTATATTTGAAACGGCAACAAAAACTAAACGAGCAGCGATAGAAATACACCGTTTGTTGCAATATGCTTGGGACAACAGTACATTTTCAGGCAGACAAACTTTCGAAATTACAGTAGTTACAATTTTCAACAACAGATGGCGCTGCGGTCTGGGAAACTCTATAGTACGATATTTTCCACATATCCACCATGCGTAGCAATAATATGGCGTAGTCTCTGAATGAAATTACCCGAAACCTTTGACAACGTGCCTGGCGGAATGGCTTCACATGCAGATGAGATGTACTGCTTCAGCTGTTCAATTGTTTCTGGATTCTGGCGGTACACCTGGTCTTTCAAGTGTCCCCACAGAGAGAAGTCACAGGGGTTCATGTCTGGCGAATAGGGAGGCCAATCCACGCCACCTCCTGTATGTTTCGGATAGCCCAAAGCAATCACACGATCATCGAAATATTCATTCAGGAAATTAAAGACGTCGGCCGTGCGATGTGGCCGGGCACCATCTTGCATAAACCACGAGGTGTTCGCAGTGTCGTCTAAGGCAGTTTGTACCGCCACAAATTCACGAAGAATGTCCAGATAGCGTGATGCAGTAATCGTTTCGGATCTGAAAAATGGGCCAATGATTCCTTTGGAAGAAATGGCGGTCCAGACCAGTACTTTTTGAGGATGCAGAGACGATGGGACTGCAACATGGGGCTTTTCGGTTCCCCATATGCGCCAGTTCTGTTTTTTGACGAAGACGTCCAGGTAAAAATAAGCTTCGTCAGTAAACCAAATGCTGCCCACATGCATATCGCCGTCATCAATCCTGTGCACTACATCGTTACGAATGTCTCTCATGGAGCAATGGTAGCAGCGCTGAGGGGTTGCCGCATTTGAATTTTGTATGGATAGAGGTGTAAACTCTGGCGCATGAGACGATACGTGGACGTTGGCGTCATTTGGACCGCAGCTGCAACACGGCGAACGGAAACCCGAGGCCGCTGTTGGATCACCTGCTGCACTAGCTGCGCGTTGCCCTCTGTGGTTGCTGTACGCGGTCGCCCTACCTTTCCAGCACGTTCATCCGTCACGTTCCCAGTCCGTTGAAATTTTTCAAACAGATCCTTTATTGTATCGCTTTTCGGTCCTTTGGTTACATTAAGCCTCCGTTGAAAACTTCGTCTTGTTGCAACAACACTGTGTTCTAGGCTGTGGAATTCCAACACCAGAAAAATCCTCTGTTCTAAGGAATAAACCATGTTGTCTACAGCACACTTGCACGTTGTGAACAGCACACGCTTACAGCAGAAAGACGACATACAGAATGGCGCACCCACAGACTGCGTTGTCTTCTATATCTTTCACATCACTTGCAGCGCCATCTGTTGTTGAAAATTGTAACTACTGTAATTTCGAAAGTTTGTCCGCCTGAAAATGTACTGTTGTCCCAAGCATATTGCAACAAACGGTGTATTTCTATCGCTGCTCGTTTAGTTTTTATTGCCGTTTCAAATATACCGGTCATTTTTGAAACACCCTGTATATTTAGCGAATGATTTGTAGCCGCCCGTGTCCCTTCTGTTGTATTGCATTCCCTCCAGTCTCTAGATCTTTGAAAGTTATTGCATCATTCACTGTCAAGTGGACAAAACGCTCTTATCAGAGTGGCACTTGTAGTACCGAAAAGATCGTAAATTATTGTAGTGTCACGTAATACATTACTTTTAATGAAATTCAAGAGAGCACGTTTCGTTCTCATGTCAATGTCTTCAAACAAAACAGTTTGTGGTTGCTCTATCCACTCCAACAAACACGTTCACCGCCTCTTCCGTACTACTCCTTCGCAAACATTGAATCATTTAGTTCTACGACCGTCTCAGCACCTCCAAAGTTGTCTCCATTCCTTGCACATTCTACAACATATACTTCACGGCAGAAGCTGCGCCAGTCCACGACGGTACAGTTAGACAAATGCAGCTATTCAGCAATAAGTAAGGTAGTACATTTTCCTACCAACAAATGCATCAGTCCAGAATGAAATTTTCACTCTGCAGTGGAGTGTGCGCTGATATGACACTTACTGGTGGACTAAAACTGTATGCCATTCCGAGACTCGAACTCGAGGCATTTGCCTTCTGCGAGGTGGTGCTCTACAAACTTAGCTACCCAAGCACAGCTCACGACTCGTCCCCACAGCTTCAGTTCTGGCAGTACATCGTCTCCTACTTTTCAAATCTCACAGAAACTCTCCTGCTGATCGCGAAAAGCAAAGGTCCCGAGTTCGAGTCTCGGTCCGGCACACAGCTTTAGTCTGCCAGGAAGTTTCATATCGGTGCACACTCCGCTGCAGAGTGAAAATTTCATTCTGGAAACATTCTGTGGCTAAGCCATATCTCTGCAATATCCTTCCTTCCGAGTGATAGTTCTGCAAGGCTCGCAGGAGACCTTCTGTGAAGTTGGGAAGGTAGCAGACGAGGTACTGGCAGAATTGAAGCTGTGAGGACGGGTCGTGAGTCGTGCTTGGATGGGTCAGTTAGTAGAGCACCTCTCCACGAAAGGCAAAGTTCTGTAGTTCGAGTCTCGGTTCGGCACACAGTTTTCGTCTGACAGGGAGATTCAAATACGTCACTTTCAATTTCTTTCCCATGCTTACTCTACTTCCCACAAACCAACATTTCAGTCCAATTAATAACTTGAAAAATGTGTGAAGTCTGCTTGTGTAACCACTGCAGTCCATCACTTCTATCTTTTTGAGTTGCAGTCGTCATTGGCCGAGACATTTAGTGCAGTGTTTTTCTTTAGCAATGAGTCCGTGATCCGTGCACCATTTCACTATATCACCCTATAACAGCAACGTTGAAATACGAAACAATGTATCAAGTAATCTCACAGTATTCCAACAAATGTACAAACTCTAAAATTATTACGAAACACTTCTTACAAAACCAGAAATTATCAAATTGCTTCTTGTGCAAAAACAGTACAAAAATGGTGTAAGGTGGCATGGTCTCCTGACTTTCATTTCTTACATATTCCGACCTCACCATCGTATTTTGCTTACCAAGACGTTTCATTCGAGCCCAAACTCGATTGGGTAGAGTCAATTTTACATATTTCCATTTAATCGATATGCAAATATAATAAATAAATCGCAGTTGCGCACCGAGATTAAAAAGTCGAGGGTGGAGTACACAAACAGTCAAGACACTACGGCCACAGGAGTTTTTGTTCAGCGGAGGTAACTAGCCCACTGGAAATTTCTTAGGAGGGTGGGTTAGCACACAGCGGCGCCAGCCGGCCGACTGCCCACAGACCAAAACAGTTTTTGCCAGAGAAAAGGGATAATGACTAGTGTGTTCACCTTAAAAGCAAAAACCCGCAGTATTGTTTGTGAGAGTCCCAGCATACACATTTTTTTGACGGACCTAGTGTGCAGTTTCAGAGTTCTCACAAGTAAACAGTAAACACCTAACGCAGATGCTATGTATTTCTGGCTTGGTTGGCTTAGCCATTCTCCCGTTTTTGTAAGAGTAAAGCTGATTGGTGGACTATTTCTGACGCAATGAGCCGGAGGAGTGAGGGGAAGACAGTGCATGATATACCCTTCGTTTTTTGCGTGGAGGGAAGTCGTTCCGGTGACGCTCTTGTAGCAGGAACAAGTAGCCGGAACGAGTGCGCTCGTGCATGTACGCAAAGACTGAGGAACAAAGTCCCTACTCAGTACTGCACTGAGAGAGCACCTCTGTCGCTAGCGAATCGGAGTGATACTGTATATTGAGTCGCTCGTGAGTACGCATTTGTACACTGTGTTGGCCGCGACACTTAATGTGCAGTGTGAACACAGGCATAGTATTAGGTAGTGCCTGCGAGCGAACATTGAGTAGCATCGCGGTGGACTCTTTATCTGACTGGTGTACCAAGCCAGTAGCAGATAGGAGTCCTTGCAGATAGGAGTCCTTGGCTTCATCAGTGCGCAGTGAGAGTTCGATTGGCGAAGGTCAATCCAGATAGAAAGAGAGAGTTTTGTTATTTTTCAGTGGCGAACGATGCAGGCAGCAGTCGTCGCAGCTCACGGTATCATGCACTAAAACGTAGGCGAGCCCCATCTTTCCTCCATTTGAAATAACATACTTCATTTACGTCAGCATTACATTTCTCACGCGACAGCCTCGACCGTACCTAGAAAAATTCAATCGGATAATTATTCAAGTTGGGTAGGCGTGGCTCTTAGCCATTCTGCCGAATAAATAACATTCTTAAAGAAAAGGGATAAAAGAGCTTTCCCACACCTTGTATAGAAATGTTATTAACAGGATTCCTATCCGTAAGAGGTAACTTCCTATTCTGAAAAGAACCTTGAAATTTGTGTATCAGTTTTAAGTAGAAGTTTCATTTAATTTTTCTTAAATTTTGCAATAAATAATATTTTCCGTTCGTTTAATGTTTTTCTTACACTAACTAGCAATACTCCAGTACCCAAGTATCCCACTAATTACGGAAGAAAGTAGAATGTTTTTGTGTATTTTCCTTACAGCAGACGCCTCCAGAAGATATTTATTGCTGAAAGTTTTTCAGGCATTTGTTTTTGGTACGTTAGGAGCGTCTGTCTGACTTCTATAGTAGTGTGGGGTGGAAATTGCTTCTTGCAGGAGCCAAAGGGTACTTGTCAGATCAATCAGTTGTGCAACTCATCAACATAACACCCACACTCTGACGGGAAATGGCGACCTGGCCAAGATAGGTCAGATCGGTAGGTTACCAAGATAGGACAGTGTCAGAATAGGTGATAGATGATAGTTGGGTACGGGAGGTCGCAATCTTAGCAAAAAACAAATTTTTTTGGGTGTTACAGAATGTTTGTTGATTGTATGCAATGTTAAGTTAAACGAGAAGCAAATAATTGTAATTTTTTTGAAAAAAAAAGAAATTTAGTTAATTGGAGGAAAAAATCTTAATGTTAGGGTGCATTATCATTTTGAAAAAAATTCTTTCATGTCTTAAAGAGTTATTTGGAAAGATTTCGGATCAGAATAGATACAAGTAGTGAGGAAACCAGAATTGTAGTAAAAAGGTTTTGTGTTATTGTGTTGGAAAATTTTTGCATTTTTACGATTTCTGAGTAGCTGTTATGGCATAGGATTTTCAGGTGATAGGCACAGACGCAGAATGACGCAGAGATGCAGAGTGACGCAGTATCAAATAAGTTAGAATTAAGAAGTAACCTATTTGCTCCCTTTGCAAGCCCACAGGTGGAGACTGGAGACTGTAACAGAGCACACAGAACAGCAGCTGAGAATTCACAACGTTGTTGTTGTTGGTTCAGCCAACTGGTGAGTGGTCGCACAGTTTTGTAGAAAGGGTTGTGGGGTGTTGAAATAACTTCCATGTTAAAGAGAGCGCAAGCCAAAAGATTACGTGATAGACAGCAAGTAGACCAGATGGGGGAGAATCAACCAGATAAACAGCAAGTAAACGAGCTCGTTGAGAATAGAACAGACGGTGAACCAGAGAATAGGACAGTCGGTGAGCTGCAGAATCAGTAGGCTCAGGTAGATTTGGATAGAATCAAGGCAGATCAGACAGATGGGAATCGAAGGGACGAGAACAGCAAATTTTCAGAATACGAAATTACGTCTAGGGCACATTCTGGGCCAGAAACAGACATCCCACGCAGGAAATGGCAAAAATTAGCAGCGAAACGAGCTCAGGAAACTCGTTTGTTTGCCGCATGTTCAGAGACACAATACGCGTCAATATATTCACTGAACCGGCAATTTGTTAACCTTCAAAGAGCTGCAGACAGTGAGGAAGAGGGGAAACATTTAGAATACGTCGAACCTCTTGTACACATTCTGAATATGCCTCAGCGACAGGCACAGAATTCTGTGGAGTCTGTGGAGTTGTGAGCGCCGCGAAAAGGTACCGATACAGAAGCAACTATACCTGCAAACATAAGACATATACAACAGAGAGGGCAGTGTGCGGAGTTCTTGCGCCGTTCAATGACAAACGCAACTAGTCCTCAACATAAAGAGCAACACAGGGAGAACAGAGAGAACGGAAGACAGCACGGATTGTTGCAGTTATCGAACTTAGAAACGTCACAGCACAGTCCAGTAAACGAAGTAAGTGACCGAGCAGAAAACAATAGATCGAGAACACACAGTTCAGCAGAATGTAGTGTTACAGGACAGGACGCGATCATGGAGATGTTACAAAAAATGAACGACAGAACGACACAAATAGCGAAACAGAATCAGGATATTAATACACAGATAACGAAAAAGAATAAACACGTGACGAAACAGTATCAAGAATTGAAACAGGTGAATCAGGAATATAGACAAGAGATTAAGACACAGATTCAACAGGTTAAAATCCAGATGGAAGAAGGGATCACCGCCGGCCGCGGTGGTCTAGCGATTCTGGCGCTGCAGTCCGGAACCGCGGGACTGCTACGGTCGCAGGTTCGAATCCTGCCTCGGGCATGGGTGTGTGTGATGTCCTTAGGTTAGTTAGGTTTAAGTAGTTCTAAGTTCTAGGGGACTTATGACCTAAGATGTTGAGTCCCATAGTGCTCCGAGCCATTTGAACCATTTGAATTTGAAGGGATCACCAGAACTGATAGTCAGATCACCCACATAAATAAAGACGCGAAAGAATCCAGGGAAAGAATTCAGGTACTAACACAAGGTCAGCTGCAACTACGCACTGACGTGGATAAGGTCCAATTGGACATCGTAAACGTTGACAAAAAAGTGGAACGTTTTACGAAAAAGGCCACTCGAACAGCAATACAATTTTGGGAAGAACAAGCGATTCAAAGCAAAGTCGCAAAAGTTGCACTGAAAAAATATGATCAGCGGATCAATAAAATAGAACTTAAAACAAAGATGAGTTTGAAAAGCTTCGAACGGAGCTGATACAAACTATTGAAGAAAAGATCGAAACCGACTACACCTGTAGCGAAACAAATGATACGTCAAGTATTAATTCAGTACATGAACACGCGAAGTCCAAGAAAGTTCAAGTAGAACAAAGACCAGAAGTAACACTCGTGCAGAAGTCGAAACAGAAGGCCCCGACTAAAGTGACACATGACACGCCACACAATCAGGCACAGTGTCTATAAAAACGGGGCACATACAGTCAGCCGATACCAATAGAAAGACAGGCGACTGAACCAGTAAATCCGATGACACAATATAACAGTAGCACAGGTACAGTACCGCGAACGACGAGAGTAGGGATAAATGTACAACACTTTTGTTCACCAATGTTACGATATGATGCGGATATGGGTCAGGATATAGAGAATATGCAGATAGGCAGTGGATTGCCGGAGAATAGGCAAGACAACACAAGCAGTGGCAGATTATTTGAGTCTATGAATCAGCCACAACCCGGATTTATGTGTAGATACGATACAGATCACTTTTTGATAATCAGAAAATTCCAAAATTTCAAGGAAGAGGGTGGTAGCTTGCATGCACGCACATTCATTGATCAGTTTCAGGTAGGCTTGCCAAATCATTGGAGCGTGGCTCACAAACTTGACATTATTTGTGCACACATGTCACAGACACTAGCGGAGGTGATGCAACAGATCGCTGCTACCTGTACGTCTTACCTAAAGTTCAGAACAGCATTTCCCGAAAGATATTGGTCTAAGGAGGAGCAAAACAAAACTAAATACGAGTTACTTCAGATGACACCATATGAAAACTACGGGGAGAAAAGCGTTGTAAAATTCTTTGACACAATGGACAAAAAGAATCAATGCTTAGATAAACCATACAGTAACGGAGAGCTGATATGTTTATGTAGAATGAAGTTACCGGTAAAGTGTCAACAGGCGACCGTAAGAAAAAATGAAAATACCGAGTAATTCAAAGGTGTCTTACCGAAGCTCGAATTCATGTTTAAAGATAACGAGGTGAAAGGAAAAAGAAAGGAAAGGGAACAGCAAAAGGAGAGGACTAGGAACGAATATTCTAATAATAATAATCGTAATCCTAATAATAATAATTTCAGGCAGTTTAGCAGCTCAGGACAGTGGCATAATGGAAGTAATTGGCATAGAAACGGGACCCAGAATAATTGGTACCGAAATAGCAATGGTAATGGACATTTATACAGTGGTGGGTATGGGTTTATGAATCAAAATTCCAACGGGAAATGGTACTTTGAAAGAGGTCAAGATGCCAGAAACAGCAACTGGCTAGACCAGGGCGTGAATAATTACAGAGGAAATCATGGTCCACAGAGACAAGAACAACACAGCAAAGAGAAACCAGAAGTAGAAGTTAGGCCACCGAATCCTGAAAAACGTAAAGACTGACGGGAAAATACGGAAGAGGTTAGGCAAACTAACGTCCACCCATTAACACAATCTAAACAAAACATTCGTTTCTTCGAAGTAGATAAATCAAAATTAGAAAAAACTGACATTAGCCACAATTCAGATAAACAGGGACTTACGAAAATTTCCGATAAAGAGTCACCACCAGATACACTTGAATTACACTACATAGCCTGGGAAAACAGCATAGAATGGGAAAATTCTGAAAGTGAGGATGAACTGCCACCCCTTCCCTGTAATAAAGAATTACGCGATGAAGAATTGTTTATGGGACTTAGCGATATATTTGATGAGAATCATGTAAATGAACGTGATGGAACAGAGCAGAGTATCCCAAATGAAAACAAAACGCTGACACCACGAATACAAAAGACGCGTAATGTGTACAGCATGGGTGACTATGAGGAGATAGAGAGAGAATACACCCTGGAATGTTTGGAAATTAAGGAAAAAGAGAGACGGGGGCTCGTAAACAGACTTAAGGAGGCAGATAGATCATAAACGGTTTTGCTTGCTGAGTTAACACAAAAGCAAATACAAACACAGAAGGAAGGTACAAGTATCCACAGGTCAAGCTACGAATCTATAGCAGATTACTTGTTGCAAGAAACGGAAGTCGTAGCGCCCACGATTATACAACCTATATTAAAGGTAAATATTGGTGAAATTACGACACAAGCAATTATAGATAGTGGGAGCCAAGTGACTTCCATTTCAGAAAGCCTATTTGAGAGCTGCAATAGAGAGAAAGAATTAACGATTTTAAGGACAAAAAAGATAAGAGTATTTGGAGCCTTAGAAAAAATGCAATGAGGTGAAGTACGAAGCACGTCTTTCATTCAATTGCCAAGGTTACAAGTTCGAAAACAATTTTGTAATCGTCCCAGAACTTACAGCTGATATGATAATCGGTGTAGATTTCATTAATGAGCGTAAGGTTCACATTTGCGTACCCCAAGGCTTTGTAACACTTTGAGTGACGAGAACAAACAGGGAAAAGTAACACAACTGCATTTAAGTCAACAAGGGGGTGAAGTAGAAGAGGAGAGACACCCTAAATATAAGTTCGAGGAAGAGATCAGTAATAAGATAGAGGAAGTAGATGATTTTTCGCTCCAGGAGAGGAAAAAATTGGAAGGTATATTGAGATCACATGTTGAGACATTTGCATCAAAGATGGGTAGCATTAAAGATTTTCAATACAAATTTGAGTTCAAGGACCATAAACCCTTTTGTTTTCCACTTTATTCCATATCATATAGTTATCGAGGGCAAGTTTTTCTTGAGATCAGAAAGAAGTTGGATGATGACATAATTGAACCAGCCAAGGCAAAATATAATTCAGCCTTACACATTGTGAGTAAGAAAGATGGGAGCATACGTTTGGTACTCGATTTGAGACAAATAAATACATTTACAATTTCAGAAACAGATAGACCAGAGAAATTGGAGGAGTTGATTCAGAAGTTTCATGGAGTACAGATCGTTTCATCCATAGATTTGCGTTCAAGTTTTTGGCAAATAGAACTGAAGCCCTCATATTGAAAATACACAGCCTTTATTGTCTTTGGTCGTTGCTACCAATTCAAACGTTTACCATTTGGTTTGAAAATTTCGTCAGCTGCCTTTATTCGCAGTCTGAACTCTATACTGAATCTCGAAATACCTCAAAAAATTACTTCCTATGTGGACGGTGTTTTTATAGCGGAAACAACTTGGGCAGAACATAATTATGTACTGGATAATTTTCTACAAATTAAGAAAAAACATGGGGTCACTGTTAACATTATCACATGGCATTTTGGAAAATCAAAAATTAAATTTTTAGGACATAACATATTTGGTGAAGGTATTACGCCAAACGAGAAAAAGATGGACGCTATTTGCAATATTTCTACTCCCTACAACAAGAAAAGTTTAAGGGGATTTTTGGGGTTAATAAATTTTTACAAAAGGTTTATATGGATAGAAACTCTTGCAGCACCTACACTATGTAAACTGACAGGAAAAAACACACCTTCGATATGGGATAAACAGGCAGATGAGGAATTTCATAAGTTGAAGTAGGCATCCAGGATTTTGTCACATCCAGATTTAAGTCAGAAGTTCTGTCTAGTTACAGATAGTGCAAAGACCGGACTAGGTGCAGTACTATTTCAACAAATTGGAGCCTTTGCAAGCAGAGTACTATCTAAAGCAGAAAAGAAATATTCTATAACACAGTTAGAATCCCTAGCCATAGTATGGGCATTTCAAAAATTCCGACATTTTCTATTTGGTAGAAAAACACGAGTATACACAGACCATAAAGCATTAGAGTCTTTAATCTCTTCTAAATTAACGCACAGACATTTGACAAGATGGATGCAAGTTCTGCAGGAGTATGACTTTTCAATCACATACATACCAGGAGTATGACTTTTCAATCACATACATACCAGGACCTGAAAATATTCTGGCCGATGCACTATCTCATTTACCTCAGGGAAACTCAGACGACCAGAAAATCAACACCGAAGGAAAAGAACGAACTATCCATTATCTAAAAAATGTACCATTTCAAAAATTTTGTCACAAATGGTTTAAAAAATTTATCTGTCGAGCAAAACAAAGATCATGCCCTCCTCAAGATTAAACATAAATTTACTGATAGAACAAACACAGAAATTAGAAAAAATTATGTAGTGAAAGACAATATTCTATTTTTTAAACGTAATGGTGACACTGCACAGTGGATAACATGCGTCCCAGAAGAACTTGTTAATAAATACATTTGATATACCCACTTCAGCAATGTACATTTTGGTACCAAGTGAAACAAACACTACACTTCCCAGACATGGGGCTACGTATTCGACACGTTCTTAAAAGTTGTAAAAAATGCATACAGTCAAAACATGTAACATATCAGATCAGATCAGCAATGTATCCAATTATTCCTGATAAATTAAGACAGATTGCAGGAACCGACACATACGGTCCATTTCCACATACAAGGAAAGGCTTCACCTATATATTTGTTGTAATTGAACTAGCATCAAAGTACACTACACTTACAACCTTAAAGAAAGCAACTGGATTTACAATTAGTAAAGCATTTGAAGAGTATTTCATATAACAGGTTGCGAGAGTGAAAAGAATCATTTCAGATAATGGACATCAATATAGATCAGTGCATCGGAAAAACACATTAGACAGATTAAAAATCAAATCACCTTTATTTCCAAATACAAACCAAGTGGGATTCCTGCTGCATGTACCATGAAAGATTTGGGAAAACTTTGTAGACTATTTTGTAGAAAGAACCATTGTACTTGGGAGACTTTCAAGGTGTAATTTATGAGACACCACATAGTACCCCAACATATCCACCAACTGCAGTATTAAAAAATATAGATCCACCAGAAAAATAAAAGAAATCGCTCACAGAAATGCCATAGAGCTAACGATCCCCAAAAACAGGTAAGTGTATTAGCATCTACCACGTGAGTCATTTAAAAGCATGTGAATGAAAAGAACAGTAAAAGAAAAGAAAAGACAACAAGGGGCAAAAGAAACCTCATATCTTATACTAATCACTAAATAAAACGTAATTAAATAATCAACAAATTAACACATTTATTAAAAAAAGAGAGATAAAAACAGACTAACAATTTTCTTATATCACTGAGTACACTGCAACATACACACAAACTATAAATGATACACAACTAATAAAAGAATGAAGGAGTGGTAGGCTATAAAAAATACACACACACACACACACACAGGTTGGGTAGAAGAGAGCAAGATACCTTTCTCTCCTATCATAAAAATTATTACAAATGTCCTTCCATGAACTTTGAGGCATGGTAACCAATACAGCCATCTCTCAAAATATAAATTTTGCACAGTCAAAAGAATGTGAACGAACGTCAAACAGCATATTCATCTTGTACCAACAAACATTATCAAGAATTGGATTAAGATAAATGAATATCATTCTCCATACCACATCACTGAACTGCCATATCAAAACAGGTGTGGAGTACCAAGACATCACTGCACATATAATGGATGACAGTCTTCAGCAATCATAAACTTACTACAATCATCAAACTGCCATACTGCACGAAGTGTGACAGTAAAGGAATACAAGGAGATCACTGTATGTTCAGTAAACCACAGTCATCAACAACCATTGGTTAGAAGTACCACTTCATGATGACAATGTAAACAAATAAGACCTGGCATCACATGCTATAGTGCTTCTCACACTATTTGTGACACCCATATAAATGAGTCGATGCCTTCCAGTACTTCTTTGGGGATCATTGAGCACAGAAATTTACAGAACAGCACAAAACGAAAAGACTATTTTGAAAAATAAATAAAGAAATAAATAAATTCTCTTTACACTAAAACAAGCGTAGATTAATGAAAATTATATACATTTGAAATACGATATCCTTTTCCCCTTCCTTTGTAAAAGTAATTTTTTATATATATGTATAGTCCATAATTTATAGATACCTTAAAACCTTTTGTAAAGAAACTTAGTATAGTTATATAATCTCACGAAATCATGGAAAGTCTATTTATTTCTTTTATATGTAAGATTAGAAAAGGATTTATGCAGGATTTTTTGTCTTCAAGTAACATTCAAAACCACCTTTTATGGGTAATAACATTAATAACGAAGATAGAATTAAGAGGAAATGCTTCATCAATCTTACACAAAAGAAACAATAACACATAAAAGAAAAGATAATGCCTCAATGAATAAAACAAAGTAACACAACAGAGCTTTTGTGAACATTTACGCAAAGCCCAACTAAAGAAAAGAGATAACAACACCAAGACGTAATACACTGTACACTAACCAGTTTAGATAAAGAGAGTATTGTAAAACAACTTTTGAAAATGAAAAAGAAAATCAGACACACATAATGATAACAGAAAAGAAAACAAATTTCTGTAAAGTCCATTTCTCCCTAGCTACAAAACACGAATCGTATAAATAGAAACTAGAAACAATAGCTATAAAGAAATAAGTACAAAAATTGTTAAGAATGGCTGAGAAAGTTAATTGGAAAAACCTGATTTTGTCAATGTTTTCCTCTGCATTGACAAACTCCAGACAGAACTTTTGTCACAAGTGGGGGGGGGGGGGGATATATAAGGTGGCGTGATCTCCTGACCTTCATTTTTTACCTATTCCGACCTCACCATCGTATTCTGCGTATCAAGACGTTTCATTCGAGCCCAACCTCGATAGGGTAGAGTCAATTTTACATATTTCCATTTGATCAATATGTAAATGTAATAAATAAATCGCAAGTGTGCACCGAGATTAAAAAGTCAAGGCTGGCTTATACAAACATTCAAGTCACGACAGCCACAGGAGTTTTTGTTTGGCAGAGGCAGCCAGCCCACTGGAATGTCCGTAGGAGGGTGGGTTAGCACGCAGTGGTGCCAGCCGGCCAACCGCCCATGGACCAAAACAGTTTTTGCCAGCGAAAAGGGATAATGACCTGCATGTTCGACTTAAAAGCAAAACCGGCTGTATTGTTTGGGAGAGCCCCAACATACGCATTTTTTTGATGGACCTAATGCACAGTTTCAGAGTACTCACAACTGGACAGTTAATGTCTAATATAGATGCTATATATTTGCGGATTGGTCGGCTTAGCCATTTCCCCCATTACGCTGGCAGGTGGACTATTTCTGACACGGTGAGCCAGAGGAGTAAGGGAAAGACAGCGGATGATATATCCTTTCATTTTTCACGTGGAGGGAAGGCGTTCCGGTGACACTCTTGTAGCAGGAACAAGTAACGGGAGCGAGTGCGCTCGTGCGTGTACATAGAGAGCGAGGAACAAAGTCACTACACAGTACTGCAGTGAGAAAGCACCTCTGTCACTAGCAAATCGGAGTGATTCTCTATACTGAATTGCTCGCGAATAAGCGTTTGTACACTGTGTTGGTCGTAACACTTAATGTGTGGTGTGAACACAGAGTATTAGTTAGCGCCTTTGAGAGAACATTGAGTGTCATCGCAGTGGACTGGTTATCTGACCGGTGTACCACACCAATAGTTAGACTAGGGGCAGATAGGAGTCCTTGACTTCATTAGTGCATATTGAGAGTTCGACTGGCGAAGGTCAATCCAGATAGAAAGAGATAGTTTTGTAGAGAGAGTTTTGTTATTTTTCAGCGGCGAACGACGCAGGCAGTAGTCGTCATAGCTGACGGTATCGTGCGCTACATCGTAGGCGAGACCCATCTTTCCTCCATTAGAAATAACATACTTCATTTACGTCACTCCATTACATTTCACGCGACAGCCTCGACCGTACTTAGAAAAATTCAATCGGATAATTATTCAAGTTGAGTAGGTGCGGCTCTCAGCCAATCTGCCGAGTAAATAACGTTCTTAAAGAAAAGGGATAAAAGAACTTTCCCACACTTTGTTTCATTTGGTTTTTATTAAATTTTGGAATAAATAATATTTTCCGTTCGTTTAATGTTTTTCTTACACAAACTAGCAATACTACAGTACCCAAGTATCCCACTAGTTACGTAAGAAAATAGAATATTTTTGTGTCTTTTCCTTACAGTGGGGCCGGCCACGGTGGCCGTGCGGTTCTAGGCGCTGCAGTCTGGAACCACAGGACTGCTACGGTCCCAGGTTCGAATCCTGCCTCGGGCATGGATGTGTGTGATGTACTTAGGTTAGTTAGGTTTAAGTAGTTCTAAGTTCTAGGGCACTGATGACCTAAGATGTTAAGGCCCATGGTGCTCAGAGCCATTTGAACCATTTTGAACCTTACAGCGGACAACTCCAGAAGATATTTATTGCTGAAAGTTTTTCAGGCATTTGGTTCTGGTACGTTAGGAGTGTCTGTTTGACTTCTGTAGCAGTGTGGGGAGGAAATGGCTTCTTGCAGGAGCCAAAGGGTACTTGTCAGATCAATCCGTGGCGCAACTCGTCAACATAACATCCACACACTGACACCGGTAACCAAACTGCTTCTTGCAGAGAAACCACGGAAATAAAAATAAGGGGAGATGGTGTTACATACTTACGCTGTACGTTATTTTGAAGCCGTCACCGCCATGTCAGACGCTACAAAACATTAGCAGACTACTGTTTGCATGGAGATGATCTACGGTTGCTTTTTGTTCGTAATTTCTGTCGTGTGCCTGTGACAGTTATGTTAAATAGTAAATATTACAGCGTTTCGCTAATTAAATAGTGTCAGGAAGGAATTTCCAAATGTTTTTTCTGGTGTTAAATGTATATTTGATGCAATAATATAAAGCACTTTCCATCATAAATGTACTAACTTGCATTTTGTTTAGTATTTCAAGAAGAGGAGCATGTGACGTGAAAAGGATGCTTTCGTAGTACATTTAAATCCTCTTTTACTGTATTTGCATCGATGGATATGATGCTAAAACCCCGAAAAAATGCTTGTTTGCTTATGGTGCTGATTCGTTTTCGTTAAATTCTCAGTTTTTAAATCGTATGCATAAGTTTAATGTTCACGTTTGCAGAGAAACATATCTACTTTTCCCATGTTAGCCCATAAATGCGTACAATGACGAAAGAATTGAGTAAGTTATGCCATCATGACTTGTGGATGCCTTCAAAGTGATAAATTCTCGAAATATCAAAGGAATAGAGCAGCAAGAAGGTATACCTCCATGCAGAACTGAGTTCTTGTGTTCTTAGACTCTCAGCGCATCAGTGTCATTGTGGTTTACACACCTTTTCACTTTAAAATCATACTTGTGAAGTGTCATTCAATGTGCGGCCAAGTAATAGAAAAAAAGTATAAATTAATTTTTGAATGCATGTTGCAGCAATTTGCAATTCATAAAATGTCATCAGCAGACAGTTCAGATGATATTAATGAGCATTCAAACTATTACTTCCAGTAAATTAGTTAGTGAAAACGTCTACACTGTCAATGAAGGGATAGTCTCAGTAGGCTGGACCCTGTGAATGAATACTCCGCCTCAACAAATATGTAACTCATATTCTAGTAATGCTAAAACAACTTCTATAACAAGTAAATCCTTCTTAAGTAGGTGTTTCATATATATTTCAATTAACATTTCATTCATAGCATGTAGTTTCACTCTTGGTTTTCACACTAAATTATTGCCTCGTTTTAACAGTAGCCTATCTGCGTCATTTCCGAGAATATTTCTTGTGAAGACCTTGTAAGTAGGCTGTTTAGATTTTTATATTGGTAATGCCACGTAGCGCTCTATATGAAAATCACTGGCTGTGCTGTGTGCAGTCTGTGGCTAGTTTGCATTGTTGTCTGCCATTGTAGTGTTGGGCAGCGGCAGCTGGATGTGAACAGCGCATAGCGTTGTGCAGTTGGAGGTGAGCCGCCAGCAGTGGTGGATGTGAGGAGAGAGATGGCGGAGTTTTGTAATTTGTCATGAACAGCTTCTTCAAAACGTCGAATGACTCTGCTGTGGGTTTGCTCTGTTGTGGCCCATTACCTGTCAGCATGTCAAGAGTCAGCACTGTCTTTCCGTTGGAAGGACAACACTACTTCTTCAAGACTGCATGGAAATCCACTACTTCTGTGTGTAATTTCTCTTACTAATGAGACTTTGTGAAAAAAAAACTGTAATTACTATTATGATGAATGATCAGGACTATCTTTATGGACTGTGAGAAAATTTTAGCTTTTGACCAACATTGTATCAATAAGTGTGTGCATTTGATATCTTTCTTACTGTAATTATGAAAAAATTTTTCAAATCTGTATTGGCCACTGCCCAAAAAAATTTAAAATTTTTTGTGGGGAGCATGGGGGCTATGTAAGTAGGCTGTTTAGATTTTTATATTGGTAATGCCACGTAGCGCTCTATATGAAAATCACTGGCTGTGCTGTGTGCTGTCTGTGACTAGTTTGCATTGTTGTCTGCCATTGTAGTGTTGGGCAGCGGCAGCTGGATGTGAACAGCGCGTAGTGTTGCGCAGTTGGAGGTGAGCCGCCAGTAGTGGTGGATGTGAGGAGAGAGATGGCGGAGTTTTGTAATTTTTCATGTACTGCTATATATATATATATATATATATATATATATATATATATATATATATTATGACTATTAAGGTAAATACATTGTTTGTTCTCTATTAATATCTTTCATTTGCTAACTATCCCTATCAGTAGTTAGTGCCTTCTGTAGTTTGAATCTTTTATTTAGCTGGCAATAGTGGCGCTCGCTGTATTGCAGTAGTTCGAGTAATGAAGATTTTTGTGAGGTAAGTTATTTGTGAAAGGTATAGTTTAATGTTACTCAGGGCCGTTCTTTTGCAGGGATCTTTGATAGTCAGATTGCGTTGCGCTAAAAATATTGTGTGTCACTTTAGTGAATGTTTGAGTACGTTCAGTTTTGCTCAGCTGTTTGAAAAGCAAATAGTGTAAGAGGTTTATCAGCACAGTCGTGTATAATTGTTCAAAGGGGACGTTTCAACCTCTCTTTGCCAGTTTTTCAGGAACAACCTGCCTGACGATACTTCTGAATTTCGCCTTGATAGTTTCAAAATACGTAGGCCCTAAGCCTGCGTCAGGCTTTGTGATAAACCAATAATGACACTAAAATGCCACGTAACTACTGCTTTTCTTTATTAATTCATCTATCATATAGAAGCTCACATTATATACAATGTACTTGTCAGGTACAATCATGAACATGTGTGAATAATAAGAAATAGTACGTATATATCAACCATACATGTGAGTAACGATCAGAATCCATAAAAATTTAACATTTCGTTCAAAATGCCATCTTATAAGAGGAATGGAGGTACTATGATGCGGCAAGATTAGGATTTTGTAAAAAGTTCGAAAATCTGTGCTAAAGTCTGATGTACTTGAGACAAACGATCAAAGTCCACTCGATGCTGAGAAAGGGTGATCAAGTGCCTTTCTCTTCTTAGAGCTTTCTTCTTCTCCTTTTATGCTGTAGCTTCATTTACTGGCCTGTTACTCACACATTATAAACAAAATTGCAACTGTTAAATTGTTTAGTAATAAAGGAAAGACCGATATAAAAATGCGTCACATTGTGCACCCAAGCTAAGCTGTAAAAGGAGTTTTTCTCTGTAATCTGAGCAGAAAACTCTTGTGTTATTGTTAGCGAGATTGTTCGGAAAGTTATTACTTAAGTGAAATGAGGCCATCACAAATGTCAGTGCAGATGAACATTCCAGTCCTGTACAAAACAGAAGTACAAGGAACAGAAAAGTTTCGGGACGTATTTCTGGTTCTTTAGAAAGATTACAGACCATGAGTCACGTTGCAAGTGACGACTGTACTACGTGCTTACTACTGAGATGTTTTCAGAATGTTCCATTTATAGAAAGGAATAGATTAATGAAGGAATTCAATCAGATGGCTTCTTACGATATATAGAACTCACCTGACTGGAATTACCAGGCTAAAATCTGTGATACGAAGAAGAGCAAAGGACAACTCGAGATGAAGTGCAAATCACCATTTTTCCTATCCATATGATGTGCGTCTTAATAGAGACAAACAAATACAGCATGTTCGGATATCACATGGCAACCAACACTTTTGATTTGCATGACATCACCAGCAGACGTCTTATTACTCTTAAAAAATGCATTACCTACTACAGGGAAAGCACATGTCAAGATCAGAGGAAAATATAATACTAGACCAAACGAACTTAAAGGAGAAACCATATCCAAAGTGCATCAACTTAAACGGTCGCTGAGAGGCCATAAAACACGTTATAGCATTCATGACAGCAGACGGTTATGTTTACCAGAAGAACTTAATATTTGAAAGTTGTACTTATTATAATCAGAGAAAAATCCTCCATTTCTGTATCATAAGAGCAATATCGATTGATTATTGTGACTAACTACAACATTAAGTTCTGGGTACTCCAGAACTGACACATGTTGAGTGTGTGACCAATTTAGACTGGTCTAAATTTGATGTACAGACAAACAACGAGATAAATTCAACTCAGTTACAAACTCTGAACAAGCAAAAACAACATCCAAGGGCTTAAAACGGACTACATAAGAGGAAAGTAGACAAGTTTTACCCGACAAAGCATTCGGTATGGGCTACCAGAAGAATCTTCCGATTCCTTATCTTTCACCAACTAAGTATATTGCCGAGCTATCATTTTATTATCCAATATTCGTTAGCTTTCTCCTACGACATTTGTATTTTACACATACGACGAAACACTTTAGACTACGATCAGAACGAGCACTACACCCGTGAATGACGCAAGCTGGCGTTTTTAATCAAACAACTTCGATGATTCGAAACAGTCAAAACAACTGAATGGAATTTTTGGGGCAATTAAGATGCCAGACGTTGGCTTCAAATTTTTGACGTCGTGATAACTACTCTTATTTTTATGTCTGTGGTAGAAATGAAATGAAATCATTAAAATCCCGAATTCTCATTGGTTACCATACATTATCATCTGATTGGCTCCTAGCAAGGGAAATAGAAACGAAAGAAATTGTCAACTTCATAACTCATTCGTAAAAGCTAGGTACACCGTAACCGCACCAAGCAGTTTGTGTACCGTTATCTGCGTTCGACTTCGCACTCACATCGTATATGGCCTCCTCTGTTCACTGTCGACTATCAAATAGCTTCCTTGCGTACCATCAGATGTTAGTACCATTCAGATTATATCTGTGGAAGCTATATAGTTCAAAGTTCATGAAATTACCAGCGTTGCCTACTTTGTAACATTTACTAAACTGCTTTCTGGTAGATTGCTAGAATATCATTTCACATTATTTCAGTTAAGCGGCCCTTACAAGAAAACATTGACCACATAAATTTATGAGCAAGGAATAACATAGAAAAATGCAAAAACAAATACTGTGCTAAGCGTGAATTACAGGGCTGTAACTCATCTCCCACGCTATTCAGTTTGTAGGCCCTAGATTGCATAATCGGTAAATAAAACTAACGAAAACGGTGGAAAGAGGTTAAAGTTCAGAGAGAAACAAACAAAAGCTTTAAAATTTGTCAATGACAATCGGTAACATGGTAATTCTGCCAGAGACGGCAGAGAAGTTTGAAACTGAATAAACTTCGGGTAGGACGTTTTTCAGGTAGTTATTTCTACATAGAAACCAGTTTATATGGGCCACGTTGATTAGCGATGTCCATTGTCTTACCTCTAGATCTGTGCATTATCTTTTTGTTAAAAGCATTTAGATGACTTTTTAAAAAATGATAAGTTTCCTCGGCGTACATCGCTGTCCACAGTATATACATACATCGACTGTCATAAAACTGGCAAAGAGTCCGTTTTAAAGCAGTTACATCTTGCACTGGTATAAGAACTATACAAACCAAAAGTTAAACTTCTTTTACCACATTTCTCAACTGTGGTTTAGTTATGTACATTCCTGAGCTACTATTGAGGATAATTTTAAGTGCCAATGAAAATAAAAAAAGTTATTAACAATACTCAATACAACAGTATTCACAGTAGTAATAATATCAGTATTTGGTTTAGGTTTCTCAGGCTATATAACAGCTCTATTCGGAATGAACTCTCATATGAAAGTCCTTGTAGGATACTGTTACCATAACCTGGAATTGGGAGTACAAGTGATTCTAGGCGTTCCTTTTTAAGCTCAAGAAAAAATACTTTGCTTGTCTTTCTTTAGTACATGGAGAGACACTGACGTCCTATTACAGTATGTTCACAGTTGTGTTTCAGTGGAATCATGGTACAGCGTCATCCCAAAGATACGTGAGGAGGAGGGAAGAGTTATTTCTCTACCGTTCAGGATTAGCGGTGGGAGACACTTTCAGAACGCTCTGTTTCGTAGCATGTAACTCGTCAAAGCTGGTCCGCTATTTTTATGATTTGGCAAATTTATTTTCTTTTAGCTTTGTGCCTCGATGTCCTTTCTTTCACCACAGTTGTCAGTAAACTTCAGCAAGCGAATTCGTGTGCACCATTTGATTGCGAATCCTGTAAATGTTCTTCCAGCATAATGGTGTTTTTGTATCATATTTTCTGAGTCAGACGAAAATTTTGAGAAACTGAGTTAACAAAAAACAAATGAAAATTCAAATGGCTCTGAGCACTATGGGACTTAACATCTATGGTCACCAGTCCCCTAGAACTTAGAACTATTTAAACCTAACTAACCTAAGGACATCACACAACACCCAGTCATCACGAGGCAGAGAAAATCCCTGACCCCGCCGGGAATCGAACCCGGGAACCCGGGCACGGGAGATGAAAGTTCATATTCGCACTATCTTAGGTTCTGGTGGACCATCATAAATCAGTTCTCCATTTTGCCGTTTTGTGATCAAATTTTCCAGAAAATAATTGTCCGCGTTTTTTATTTCAATGAAGTGGCGGCAGGGTGCTGCATGCTGTTGTTTTTGTCGGATGTCAAGGCTTGCGGGACAAATTTTGCACACAATTCCTTCTTCTTGGAAACATTATGGAGAATGTCTTGGACACCTGATCTAGAGATGTTGCTTCGTTGCTATTTATTACACAACAACAGCCGCACGCCCACTTCTTAACACTGGCTGTTCACAGCTGATTAGTCGAATACGCATCTGTTGTTTACATATATTAGTTGAAGCTGTCACATTAGTTACTGCAGTGATGGCACTTATACTTCCGGATTAAAAATGTTTGGCCGTCTGGTGTCGTCCGAAGAGTGGTGTGCCAACGCGAGGTTTACACCTCAGGTGTTTTACCGGATTCCTGATAATCACGTTACACTCGTGAAATCGTCGTCATCACTACCTCGGAGATGGTGTGCCTCATCGCTCGTGCGCCGACTATAACACCACGTTCAAACTCACATAAATCTTGATAACCTGCCATTGTAGCAACAGTAACCGATCTAACAACTGCACCAGACACTTGTCTTACATAGGCGTTGCCGACCACAGCGCCGTATTCGGCCAGTTTACATATCTCTGTATTTGAATACGCATGCCTGTACCAGCGTCTTTGGCGCTTCAGTGTAGATATGAAGATTTAATTGGATGGACTGTGTATGACTAAACGACCGTGGAAAACCGACTACAAAGCACGCTCAGGCTACCAACGGTCGTTGATCCACCGCTCGGATTCCACCCGGTTCTGGTTCTGCTAACAGTCATGGATGATTGCGCAGTGCGCGTTAAGACACACATCCCTTCAACGATTTTAATCGTACTTAACACAAATAAAAAACACGTTTCGACAGACTGCTCTCATCACCAGGTTGTGAACCTTCAACACAAATGTTATCGTATTTAGTGCTTTAACTACATATGTTGACCGCTCATAGCCTTACGGTGTGAGCATTGTCTCTCGAAACACGTTGTGGAACTGTATTAAGTATTGTTCAAGTCATCGAAAGCTACCAGGATAAAATATAAGAACTGGTGCTTCACAATGACATTCGAAGAGTGGATAACACTCAGAGATAGTCTGAGAGGTAATAAATCATATGTGGACGCTTAAAATTACTTGCATTTTAGACTGATTAAGTTCCATGCTACGTATATTTCGTGACCGTTACTATGGGGCAAGTAAATCAGTGATTACATACTGGATGGATAATTCATCAGTTTTTTGGAACTGCACTTAGCGATAATTGAAGGTCGTCACCTCATCGAGGGGCAGTCATAAAATTATATTTATAACTCTCGAAAAAAAGTTACGTAATTAATTTTTTTTTGAAACTTCCTGGCACATTAAAACTGTGTGCCGGACCGAGACTCGAACTCGGGTCCTTTGCCTTCCGCGGGCAAGTGCTCTACAAACTTTTTTTTTTTTGTTAATCTCATTTTGTTAACTTTTGTTCGTTATATCTGCTCGGGGCGGACGTCGTAAGACATCCGTTTAAGTTCGTTGTTGATCGATTAACTCAGTTTTTATTACAGAGGGCAGCTAACCCTCTGACCGAACACGCTGAGCTACCGTGCCGTCTGCCAACTGAGCTACTCAAGCACGACTCACGCCCCGTCCTCACAGCCTTACTTCTGCCAGTACCACGTCTCCTACCTTCCAAACTTAACAGAAGCTCTCCTGCGAACCTTGCAGAACTAGCACTCCTGAAAGTAACGATATTGCGGAGAGATGGATTAGCTACAGCCTGGGGGATGTTTCCAGAATGATATTTTCACTCTGCATCGGAGTGTGCGCTGATATAGGCAAAGGACCCGACTTCGAGTCTCGGCCCGGCACACACTTTTAATCTGCCAGGAAGTTTCATATCAGCGCACACTCCGCTGCAGAATGAAAATCTCATTCTGGAAACATCCCCTAGGAGTGTGCGCTGATATAGGCAAAGGACCCGAGTTCGAGTCTCGGCCCGGCACACACTTTTAAATCTGCCAGGAAGTTTCATATCAGCGCACACTCCGCTGCAGAGTGAAAATCTCATTCTGGAATTTTTTGTTTATTTACGAATACATTTTGCAGTCTTGTACACATCCGAAGACCCTAGCACACCGCTACCGGAGCCACAGTAAAATGGCCCATTGGTCGACTGTAGGCAGGCTACTCTACTGTTTTGACTTCTCCAACCGTGTGTGACAGTTAATTCCTTATGACTACCCCTCGTACCTGATAACTGCTACGAGAGAGCACAGTTGGCACGTATATTAACATGTAATATTGTACCCCTGTACGTTATGGGATTTCTTTTGGTTTGGAAAAGGCGTATTCCGCCTGTCACTAGCTGGTTAGATCGCTGACGAACACCTGTTGCGTCCGCGTTCCGGCAGCGCGGTGGCGGGAGGAGCGAGTAGCGGCAGCTGCGGCTGCGGTACCGGCCGGGCAGCAGCAGCTCGCAGCCGCGGGACTTCCCCCACCACGGCGGCGGGGAGGCGGTCCGCATCTCCGCGAGGAATGCGCTATCAAAAGGCGGCGATGATGTTTTGGCGTATCTTATCGGCCAGCCGGCCGGTCTGCGCCGCGGCGGGGAAACGCCGCACCGCGCCACGCCGCGTCCTCATCTCGCAGTGCGACGATGGCGGGCGGCGTGTGCAGCGGCCCGCGGGCCAAGGCCTCCTTCCTCATCGACGACATCCTGCAGACGCGCTCGCCCGCCGCCGACTCCTGCGGCGACGACGACTCCGCGGACGCCGACGGCGAGCGCCTCGACGTCGTCTCCGTCGGCTCGGCGGCGTCCGCGTCGGTGTCGGCGTCGCCGTCCCCGTCGCCGTGCGATCTGCGGCAGGCGCTGCCCCCTCCCGTCCCCGCCTCCGCGCTGCAGAGGTACGGCAGCTGCTGGCCGGAAAGGCCGCTGCCGCTCTACCACCATCCCCAGCCGCCGCCGGCCGCCGGGGCGCCGCCCCCGCACGTGTACGCCCCCGCGCACAGCTACTGCCTCCCGTACGCCGCCGCCGCCACCGCCCACCTGTTGGACCCAACGGCTGCCGCTGCCGCAGCTGCTGCAGCGGCCGCTGCTGTCTATAAAGGTATGTTCAACTGCTGTGCGGCCACTCTTCACCAGTACCGCATCGACAACTATTTCACACCCGTATATCGAAAACACGATCTACACTCAAAGGTAAAGAATGCCCTTATCAGCATCTCTAGTCTGTACGGGGAAGAAGAGTCGCGACAGCTAAAATGGACTTGAGCGTCTGCTTCGGGCGTCTAACGTAGTAGTCAGGGAACCCAATTTAGTATACTTCTCTATGGCAAGGCTTCACTGTTTCCAGCTCTGTCTACAACTAAAGAGTGGAAATGTTAAATGTTATAACGAGGAGACCGTACAACCCCCCCCCTCTCCCCCTCCGATTTGATTCATATTGACTGGATCTGCAGGGCACGACTGCAACTTCTACTGCAAGACACAACTCTCGAGCGTTTCCGGGGAAATACAGTTCGAAATATATATATATATATATATATATATATATATATATATATATATATATTTGAAGGTATATATATATATATATATATATATATATATATATATATATATATATATATATATATATACCTTCAATCAAATCGGAATAGTTATTTTATTTATATCATTTTGTCTACGTATGTGGCAAGTATAATGCGTAACCTATATATATATATATATATATATATATATATATATATATATATATATATATGGATCACGGGGCCCCGCGTTCGATTCCCGGCCGGGGTGGGGATTTTCTCTGCCCAGGGACTCGGTGTTGGTGTTGTCCTCATCATTTCATCATCATTAGTTACAGTGGATGGACTAGACTGAGTACAAATTGGACTGTGTAAAAATTGGGACTTTGTACGGGCGCTGATGGCCGCGCAGTTGAGCGCGCCACAAACCAGACATCATCACAGTCCAGCGTGTTAACGGTTGACTACAGGAGCGCAACTTTTACGGATATAATATCCTTGCCTTACATGCTGTCATTACAGAATGATTTATTTATTATTTTCATAGGCTTTATCCTGAAAAAAGGGAAAACAGTTTTCGTAATGAGACTGCAAAAAAATTATTACACACGTACCTTCAATCTAATCGGAATAGTTATTTTATTTATATCATTTTGTCTACGTATGTGGCAAGTATAATGCGTAACCTATGTAACATTGTACGATGAACGATGATATTGATCATAGAAATATGGGAAGCAATAATTACTGCGACACACAACACTTGTAATAAACGCCTAACCTATGCATGTGCATGAATTTTTCAGTGTGTCAATTACAAAACAAACTTGGGTTACATTCATAAGCGACACTCGGTTATCACAAGATTTCGCAGCGTACCACGCACATCTGTTGTTAGAAATACGTGGGAATGAAGTTTAAAAAAATGGTGTTGGAAGCGTGTTTCGAGCCACAGACCTTGCGCTTATGAAACTAAGCACATACTCGGTTGGCTGCGGAATCCTTGATTAAAGCGAAATACGAAGTATACTAAACACGTGTAAAATGTTCAAATTTTATTTTCCCGAAAATGTTTGAGAGTTGTGTCTTCCTACTTACAAACCTGTCGAAGTCCTAGCAGTGCCCAACGCAGCCTGTCAATACGAATCCGATCGGTGGCGGGAATCTCGTACGGTCTCCTTGTAAGTGCCAAATCTTACCTGTGTTAGGAGAATCAACCTCTCTTTGCACGTAACTTATTTCTGTCCACATATTTAGAAGGTGTTCTGATACCACAGTATTGTGTTACTCATCCCATTGCTGCATAAATGTAACACAAATTAGAAAATAAATAATTTATTAAGAACGTTCTCAGTGCCACTCCAGGAAACTGACTGTTTCTAAGCACCAATTAGCAAGTTTGTCTTTCAAGAGTCATTAATACTGAGACACTACGTTTTATTTTTGGTAATACAATTATCCTAATACAGCAGTAACATTTTAAGCAGCAGAACTCCAGTCAACAAAAGTCATTACTCATATATTTTTAAACTTTTAAGAGAAAATAACAGAATTAAATTCAAGGGGAAAATCTTTCAATATTGACTTCTGTTCCTCCCACAACTCCATACCTGAGATAAGAAGTAGCAAAATTGTAGAATTCGCTGTAACGTTGAGGCAAAAATGACAGCATCATCAAGGAGTCTTTCTGTTTTGAAACTGATAAACATGACAGCTCTTCAGATTAAGTTAGCCGTTGCATATGTCAGCTATGATTTTTCTTCTTTTTACAATATTTATCTTTTTCCATTGTCCTGAATCTTTAATAGCTATTTGAGATAGATGAGTATGAGACATTTTGATCATATCGTTTTTTACTTTTTTCTGCTTTTGATACCCAAATTATGTCCTTCCATTACAAAGATGTTTTATTTACACAAACAAAAGTTTACATGCACTCTGCTTACTGCATAAACTGCTCACCATTTAAATGGAGGGGACCTTGACGCATGGCGCTTGGAACTCAAAACGTTGCTTAACACAAACACCACGCGCCATCTAACAATGACGGCGTGAAACATTTTTTGCGTGATACAGCACCTGTAACAGGCGTAGGGAGTTACAACAGACTGCCGAATACACAATAGCACTGAAAACTCGTTTTGTGAAAAAATGGCATTTAATACGTTTGGCATTATCACTTTTCAGTTGTTTTAAATCAAGCTGTTTCGGTATCGCCAGTAACGTTTTGCTCTGACACCTGTTGGGCCTCGTTTTCACCGTACGGAGTGTAGAGCCTGATATGTGATTTGTGATGAAAGTGAACTTATCGCCCTAAATAACTGGTAATAGCAAAGTGTTTATATCAGGGTAGACTCACAAATCGCATTTTGTTTTTCTGCTGTTTTATCCCCAAGATAGTTTCAGTGATAATTCCGCCATCATCAGTGGATTTCTCTTGGTTCCAGAGAAAAGAAGAGACGTAGTTTATTACACAGCGCAATTCCGTAAATTTCAAATGTTATTGCGATTAGTTGTATCCTCATGTTCCAGTTAGATACCTTTTCTGTTTCCATTCCTTACGTTTCGGATCGTTATTAGCCTGCTTTTTCTCCTCGTGCAGTATGTCGTGTGCAACACGAGCTCTTATTGTAGGCGTTATTTTATTTTTAACCTAAAATAAAATTTGTGTTATGATACAGCGAGTTCAAGAGGTATTCGTAGCATAACGTCGTAAATTCACTCAGTATTATGACATGTAAGATGAAGGAACAGCGAAAGGTATACTATTGAAACGTCAGCATACAATTAATCACAACAGCGCATGCCCATATTTTATGTACTTACAAGATTAAGAAAAAAAGTCGCTGATGAAAGCGGACTTACCACCATAAGTACCAGTAAAACGAAGTGTTTAGATCAGAGTAGAGTCACGAATACATTTTGTTTTTGTGCTGAGGTATGCTAAAATGGAAAAGAGCGTAAGAAATATACAATGATTATCCAGTGCCCATACAACACGTTTTAGAACAGTACATTCCATCTGATGATGATGAAACAAATTATGTGTAATCTCGACAGATGTTTTGGCAGTAGCTGTAACTAACGTGATTAAAAGATTTAACGCAGATACTTTTGAGTTCGAAGACGTGCGTCACGTATCTCGCAGTGCAAGCAGGAAAGCAATCCCCGGCGAACCGTCTTAGTGAACACGACTGATGGCCCCCTTTTAAAGTCACTGAATTTAGCGACGGAGAAAAGGAAAACAGAGCGTCAGTACCGACGGAGGAAGAAATGGGACTCGCTCACTTAAGTCCGTGATTGTACATGCTTGTAGACCGTCGGCGGAGGTTCGAGTGCCCCCTTGGGTATGAGTGTGTGTGTTTGTCCTTAGGATAATTTAGGTTAAGTAGTGTGTAAGCTTAGGGACTGATGACCTTAGCAGTTAAGTCCCGTAAGATTTCACACACATTTGCACATTTGAAAAAGCTTGTAGATTGTCAAGTTCACCAATATAAGCTACTCATTGAACAACAACTAAAACTGCTACCAGTTTCATCTGTCACAAACTGTGAGTGAGTTCCAGCGTGCATAACATGTAACCTGGGCCATTGACATTTTTTGTTATCACTGTAATAAAATCGTACATACAATATTTTAAAATCTGAACTCGGTATTTTTGTTGTTATAATCTTTAGTTCTAAGACTGGTTTGATGTAGCTCTCCACTTTAGTCTCTTCTGTGGCAGTATGGGGATGGTTTTCTATCGAGTGACATCTTACACCTTACGATTTTCTGTGTGATCGACACTGTTAGCACTTTTTTGCACTCAATTGGCAGCTTATCTTGGTCAATATGGCGACCTAACTTACAAGATGTGATAATTATGAAATAAATAGGATTGGAATATTTAGCACTAATTATGTAGAAGTAAAGTGTCCTTAATCAGTTTTTCGTTGACGATATGTACAAATCTGTTACTAGTTGACAATTACTACTTTACTATGAAGGATAAAAAGGTTCTGCCAAAACTTAATAGCTTTCGTGTTCCCAAGATTCAGACTTCTAGACGGACAAAGCGATTCTCACGAAATTTATTGTTTCTAGGGAACTTCGTCTGGATTATGATGAAAATGACGATGATGAAGGTGATGACGACGATAATGATGTTGATGATGATGACGATGATGAGGGCTGGTGATGGGTTTTAGACGTTCAACAGTGCGGTTGTCAGTGCTCCCGCTTAATTAATCTAAGAAGGGTGCTGTAAAAATTTTGTAATGGAGTTGTGTCGCTGAGACGCAAGGTGGGGTCTGCGCCGCGAGCAGTGCACCACAGCTGCGGTGTAAGCAGAGAGCGGTAAGCCCACCCGCTATCCACGTTTTACGGCGAACGCCCAATGAAGCGTGCGTCATCCCAGCGAGCAGTCGCTCTGACTCACAGCACAGCTTTCTGCTTCCACGAACATGCGAGGAGCCGATTAATCGCATTAAATTCTGAACGCAGTGACGCCTTTTTCTGCAGCGAGCGAATTTGTTTCTGCTGATTGTCCATTACACAACGGTTGTCAGAAAGTCTGTAGCACACCGCATATAAGATTAGTTCTCATTGAGAATAAACGTTGTTATCAAAAACACTTTGGTTATTTTTTCTCACAATTACTTCTCATTTGTAAGCAGTCCTCACTTTCTGTTTTACTTACAGTGACAAGCAATAAAATTAGACACGAGAATTGACTATCGTGAACCACACCCTGTCGTCCAGATAACAACGTTGACGACGCGTCACATGGATTCCAGGAGACACCTGAAACATCGCAGAGCCACTTAACAGGCACAATTCACAGAGACTCTCCTGAGTCCAAGACGCGCAGGCGTCACTCGATGGCGTACCAGGTAAATTTAGTGAAATGGTAATCCCATCCACTTCCCCGAATAAAATGAGAAAAGTCATAACCTCTCTCAAAAATATAAGCTGATGCGGACTCAGTAGTACTTTGAGCAAAATTCTAAAGAGCTGTTGTCGCGTAGGAAGTATATTCCTATCTGAAAAATGTAGTGTATCACGAGACTTTTTCCTGAGAGATTAAATGAAAACACTGTATAACAAAGGTGATAAGAGTAATATCAATATTTAATGACGTGTTTCACTGCTGACGTCAAGTTCAAAAACAGGGTGTTGGGGTTTTAATGGCCAGAAGAGTACAATTTGCAAACAATTCATCTGAACAGTATAAAACTGCATCAAAAAGCAAACACGGTACAATCATCAAAAGCAGCTCCTCTTTATGTGTAAGTGCAACGTCATGTCTCATAACGGTAGTGATAGCACGAAAGGCATAGGTGTAAACCAGAGTAGTTGTGACACGGCTCCACTTTGTCATCTTGTTTGAGGTTATCCCTATCAGATACGTGAATGCCATATCCGGTGTTACCGGTGAGACCAAGATCCGTCGAGCTGTAACATTTTCCCCTACTGCGGTTCCACAAACGGCGTTTCCTCAGACCGGAACATTGTGCTGTTTTCCGTTCTGGCGCACTCTATCACCAAATCAGCAGTATGCAGATCATCTAGTGAAAAAAAAAGAGTAATAATATTTCTCACAATCAATATCAATGCTCACATACTACTAGCGATGGAAACCTAGCTGAAGCCAGATGTTAATCTCAGTGAAATTACCTTGCTATCCAGGGTGTGCTAACGGGTATCGTAGACGCGGAATGAAGGAAGATTTGTGAGTTGTGTTCAGTGAACAATGACGTCATTGGAGATCTTGCACAACCTCAGAGACAACAAAGATAGGAGTGGTATCAGCCGTGTTCTTTTAAGGAAACTGTACCTATACTTGCATTAATAGATCTTCTGAGAAAGGTAACCCAAAAACTGAACAGCCGGTTGGAGATCTGTATCACGCTCCTCCCAAAAGCGAACCCAGTGACTTAATCAGTTCGACAGCTCGCTCGGCTGTACAAACGGCCAATCTTGTTGAATGTATAGGGTCGCCATCAGGGAGAAAAATAGATGTTCAAATGTGTGTGAAATCTTATGGGACTTACAGGGTGTTTCAAAAATGACCGGTATATTTGAAACGGCAATAAAAACAAACGATCAGCGATAGAAATACACCGTTTGTTGCAACATGCTTGGGACAACAGTACATTTACAGGCGGACAAACTTTCGAAATTACAGTAGTTACAATTTTCAACAACAGATGGCGCTGCAAGTGATGTGAAAGATATAGAAGACAACGCAGTCTGTGGGTGCGCCATTCTGTACGTCGTCTTTCTGCTGTAAGCGTGTGCTGTTCACAACGTGCAAGTGTGCTGTAGACAACATGGTTTATTCCTTAGAACAGAGGATGTTTCTGGTGTTGGAATTCCACCGCCTAGAACACAGTGTTGTTGCAACAAGACGAAGTTTTCAACGGAGGTTTAATGTAACCAAAGGACCGAAAAGCGATACAATAAAGGATCTGTTTGAAAAATTTCAACGGACTGGGAACGTGATGGATGAACGTGCTGGAAAGGTAGGGCGACCGCGTACGGCAACCACAGAGGGCAACGTGCAGCTAGTGCAGCAGGTGATCCAACAGCGGCCTCGGGTTTCCGTTCGCCGTGTTGCAGCTGCGGTCCAAATGACGCCAAAGTCCACGTATCGTCTCATGCGCCAGAGTTTACACCTCTATCCATACAAAATTCAAACGCGGCAACCCCTCAGCGCCGCTACCATTGCTGCACGAGAGACATTCGCTAACGATATAGTGCACAGGATTGATGACGGCGATATGCATGTGGGCAGCATTTGGTTTACTGACGAAGCTTATTTTTACCTGGACGGCTTCGTCAATAAACAGAACTGTCCCATATGGGGAACCGAAAAGCCCCGTGTTGCAGTCCCATTGTCCCTGCATCCTCAAAAAGTACTGGTCTGGGCCGCCATTTCTTTCAAAGGAATCATTGTCCCATTTTTCAGATCCGAAACGATTACTGCATCACGCTATCTGGACATTCTTCGTGAATTTGTGGCGGTACAAACTGCCTTAGACGACACTGCGAACACCTCGTGGTTTATGCAAGATGGTGCTCGGCCACATCGCACGGCCGACGTCTTTAATTTCCTGAATGAATATTTCGATGATCGTGTGATTGCTTTGGGCTATCCGAAACATACAGGAGGCGGCGTGGACTGGCCTCCCTATTCGCCAGACATGAACCCCTGTGACTTCTTTCTGTGGGGACACTTGAAAGACCAGGTGTACCGCCAGAATCCAGAAACAATTGAACAGCTGAAGCAGTACATCTCATCTGCATGTGAAGCCATTCCGCCAGACACGTTGTCAAAGATTTCGGGTAATTTCATTCAGAGACTACGCCACATTATTGCTACGCATGGTGGATATGTGGAAAATATCGTACTATAGAATTTCCCAGACAGCAGCGCCATCTGTTGTTGAAAATTGTAACTACTGTAATTTCGAAAGTTTGTCTGCCTGAAAATGTACTGTTGTCCCAAGCATATTGCAACAAACGGTGTATTTCTATCGCTGCTCGTTTAGTTTTTATTGCCGTTTCAAATATACCGGTCATTTTTGAAACACCCTGTAACTGCTAAGGTCATCAGTCCCTGAGCTTACACACTGCTTAACCTAAATTATCCTAAGGACAAACACACACACCCATGACCGAGGGAGGATTCGAACCTCCGCCGGGACCAGCCGCAAAGTCCATGACTGCAGCGCCTAGACCGCTCGGCTAATCCCACGAGGCGTGAAAAATGGAGCAATGACGATGAAGCCGCTACTAGTCCATGGGTGTTGGGCATACCTACCTCGTATTTTATTTTCTTTGCTGCCACATAAAGTGACAAACCTTATTTAACAAAGTCGGGATCCATTGGATGCCTGTGCACGCAGTGAACGTTAAACATCAAAATTGAAGGAAGGACAGCGGTGAGTCACAAAATGCATAATTTATTGCAATCTAGATTTCGATATGAACATGATCATGATCGGAGCTAAAATACAAAACGGATAGAATCAAAATGAGGTACAAAATATATATGTTCCGCAGTTACAGAAATCCATAAGAATGGGAACATACCAATAACGTACCATTACCAAAGAGTCATATAGGTCCCAATGTGTCAGAGCGTAACACATAATAAAATGACACTAGAATGATTAGGACATTGTCACACTAGCATATTCTTTTTCAAATATTCTTAAGGAAAAAAAAATTTGTTAAAACGTTTATAATGGTGTCTTTTGTGACAGACAGGAATGTGAGTGGCTATAATGTATATTTGTCACAATATTTTTGGTTCTCTAGTATGAAGCTCTTCAGATTATCTCCACGCTTAAGTGCTAACCCAGAGAAGCCGCTTCATGACCTCTATGGCACGATTTTAATGCTGTTTTACTTCAGCCTACGTTTTTCATGTCTTACAATGTTTTGTTCCTTTCGACATACATTAAGTCAAACATGTTGTATGAAGCTTTTGTAAACGGGTTGTAATCCAATGGTCTTATTGTTAAATTTTCTGTGCTTTTGTCGCAATATAACCCTACATGTCCTTTACGACCTTGTATTCTATTGTATTGAACTGGGAACCTAGAAACGACGGAATGGCTTCGTCCCCGCCGTAGCCCCACAACAGGCTACAGCAGTCCACTCACACCACCGCCGCCCCACACCGAACCCAGGGTTATTGTAAGGTTCAGCCCCCAGTGGACCCCCCTCCGCACCTACCTCTGCCGGGAACGTCTCACACCAGACGATGGTACCCCAAATGTTTGCGTGGTAGAGTAATTACGGTGTACGCGTGCGTGGAGACAGTGTTTGCGCAGCAATCACCGACATAATGTAACTGAGCCGGAATAAGGGGCAGCCGCACGCATTCGCCGAGGCAGATGGAAAACCGCCTTAAAAACCATCCACAGACTGGTCGGCACACCGGACCTCGACACTAATCCGCCGGGCGGATTCGTGCCGGGGACCGGGACGCCTTCCCGCCGGGAAAGCAGTGCGTTAGATCGTACGGCTAACCGGGCGAGCCCCACTTTACGACCTTACATACATATAAATTCTGCTACTAGTTTTTATGAAACTACATAGTCTCTGCGTAATTTCCATATCCCAGACACACCGTATTATAACTTCCATTTACCGATTAACGTTCTACTAAAAAATATTTTTTGATTGTATACTCCAACAGAGGACACTGTAGGTCTTAGATAACGTATATTCATGCCGTCTGCGCTGTAATTAAGGAACGGCATCAGTTTTGTGTCTGCCATCCAAAGGCTATGCATATGTTATGCTCTCACACTTTGGCACCTATATGACTCTTTCGTAATGGTATGTTATTGCTGTGTTCCCACTTATATAGATTCCAGTAACTGTGTTATATACATGTTTTGTACCCTGTTCTTGTTTCTACCTGTTTTGTATTTTAGCACCGATGATGACTATGCTACAGCCGAAATATAGATCTGCAGTAAATTCTGGATTTTGCAATTAATTGCTGTTCCTCCTTCAGTTTAAATCTTATTTAGTTCACTTGTCAACTCAGAATACATACGGTTCACGATGTTAGAGATTGACCATATAGACTTCTTGTTACACATGTCCACCAATGTACGTGTGCGTGAGATGGCTGTTGATACCAAAATGAAAACCTGGTCATGCAGAAATGTTGTTGAGGCACATCTATATTCTCCTACACATGACAATAGCTTAAAAGCCGATAAAGGTCGTTACTCGATGTTAATAATTTTTTTAAGTTTGGCAAACAGTTAATTGTCACTCTGGGACACCTTAAACAAATTCGTAGAGCCTCTGGAATCCAACGTAGAGAAAACTATTCATTATGTCGCAAATGCCATAATAAATGGTAAAGCTCGAAATCCGTCCTTTAAAAAGCAGAAGGAAGTTACTAGAACAGCACTAATTATCTAATCGAAGTAAAAGGCACGAATTAATACAAACTCCACATATTTTTGCATATAATAAGAAATGAAGCAGAGTCAATCGTGTTACCATGAGATGCTCTATAATGGTTTTGAATTAAAATTATTTCTTCTTCTGAAAAAAATCTGCGTTATTTAGAGTCATATGATACGACACTATTTTCAATTCTCATTTGGACTGTTTTTGTTTTACGTCCTTCGCCATTTTTCTCGTTCAGAGCTCTGTGTTTCGGATACGATTGTCAGTGTTTGCCTGTCCTCTACAGCTCTCTGGACAGATTGTTCATATGTTCTCCATGTCTTCCTTTTAGCCTTTCCTTGGGCTACCAGTTCCATGTATTAACGATAGTATTTCGTCATTCAAAATTTTAAGATTGCTAGAATGGTTACCCTGTCTATTTCTGTGACACTTTCAAAAATCCCCATCTTTTTCCTCTTCTAAACATATTGAGTATGTGTTCTAATTTCGCTACTCTGCCAAGTCTTCTTACCACCCCTCTCTCTAAAACTATTTTTTTCCAGTTATCCACGCAAATTTTAGTGTCATACAGCACAACTCCCTTAATTATCATGTGATCTATGCTTATCGTTATCTCTGCGTAATTTGCTCTAGCAAACACTTTTTAATAGTTGTGCTGCACTTCGTCCTTGATTAACTCGACGTCTTACATTTTTCTCATACACCTTTCATTTAGTAAATATACATCATAGACTCTTTAATTTCGCAAAGATATTCACTTAAGAAACCATAGTTTTCCCTTCATATTCTGCAAATAAATGTACTTTGATCTCAAGACCGAACTTCAGTTTCTTTTCTATTCTTCCACTTTTCTGCCCCCCCCCCCCCCCCCCCAGGGGGCTCATGGTTCTTTCATGAATTTGTGCGTGGCGCACACGTGGCCCCGATCTATTGCAGCCCCTTCTTTCTTATCTGGCAGCATTTCCTTCGCCCTCCCCCCCTCCTTCCCTCTTTTCGCTCTACCTGTGTTGCCCTCTCCTTTCCCTCGCTTGGTGTTCTGATTTATATTGCTTACAGTGTTGTTCCATCTTCCTATTCTTTTTCATCCTTTTTGCCGTTTAAGTCCCTGTTTGAGGTTTGACCTCCACTTCCAAATTTTCTGTTTTTAGTGTGAGCCATTTGCGGAAGAATTCCCTCACTAGGGTCTAAGGTGTGGATTCCTGTCCCCCCTTCCTTCCTGTCTTCCTTCCCCACTGTAGCCCCACTCCACCTTACTAGGTCACCAGCACGTGTAGTCATCCCTATGGTGGGGCTGTTACGTGTCCATCTCGCTGAGCCCCTGACAACACAGGGATCACACTACTGATACCTGAACTGTTCACTCTCCATGTATGCCGAGGATTTGGTTTGTTGTCTTGGTTGGTTGTCTTCCTGGAGAAATGGAACTCCCAGCAACGGCCGCTGTGCCAGGTGGTCCTCACTGTGCCTAGTGGCACCATGGGAAGAGCCCCTGATAGGACTGGGTGGTATCAGGACGAATGCTTGGAGCATGAAGCGTATCAAACAGCAGAAATCTGGCCGTTCTCAGCGATGGGAGGAGGGTCAGGCTCGCCAACTTGGGATGAAACACTTTTCCCACTAGCTCGTCTGTAATAGGACGGAAGGGGACACATTAACCGCCACAAAGCCGTTTTTGTGGAGAATATCGAGGACAAGTTTGGTGAAGTGAAGTAAGATACGGCCAAGCTCCCTGTTGAGCAAAGTTTCTCCTGCCGCCCAATGTGCAGCTCTTTGTTCTTTTGATCGTCTTGGCAATGCCCAAGTGTCTGTTACCCCTCACCAATGAACATAGTCCGGGGAGTAATCTTTCATAGGGGCCTCATGCTGCAAACTGATGAGAAACTCCAGGCTAATCTGGAGCGACGCAGCATTCATTTTTTCGACATGTGCAGAAGGGTCGCAAAGACAACCGCACCAATACCGGCGCCTACATTCTGGCTTTTGAGGAGGATACCATCACAGAGGTCAAGGTTGTGTGCTACAGATGTGACATGAAGCCATACGTCCCACCACCCATGAGGTGCTTTCGATGCTTGAGTTTTGGGCATATGTCTTCTCGTTGTATGGCAGACCCTCTGTGTGGTGACTGTGGACCTCACTTCATGAGGGAAGCCCCTGTGTTCTGCCACCTGTTTGTGTCAGTTGTCATGACTGTCACTCCCCTCACTCGCCGGATTGCCCAGCTTACAAGAGAGAAGATCCAAGAGTACAAGTCTCTGGATCGCCTGTCTTATGCTTAGGCTCCCTAAAAATATGAGAGACTCCATCTAGTGTTATTTTCTTCAACTTTGGCCTCTGTTACATCCTTCCCCCTCGTACCTCTCTTCCTTACTCCAGCCCCATCCCCCCTCCCCTCCCCCTCCCCTTCAACTCCCATGACCTCCTCTCCAAGAGCCGCCCCCCTTCTTTGGCACTTGCCGCCCTGATGGGTCTCCCCTCCCCTCTGCCTGGGACCCCTTTCCCTGGCGTCCCCAGACCGGAAGCCTGCTACCACAACTCGGCCACGAAATGCTTCATCTGTGCACCTGAGGTCGCCCTCTCTCTTTCGATTCTAGATCTTGCAGATGCCTGTACTACAACTGTGCCCTGCCCTCATCCACCTTCAAAAGAGAAGAAGAAGAAACTTAAGCCCAAGAAAAGGCGACCCTGCAGTGCCCAGTGCCCCCAGAGGTGTCATCCCCCCCCCCCCCTCAGAATCCTGAGCCTGACATCTTATTTATGGATGTCACCCCATCTTTGTCGGTGACAAGCACTGACTGAGTGACATGACCTCCTCTCAACTCCTTTATGTCTAACCTGGACTCTCGCCACAGGATCATCCAGTGGACTTGCAACGGACACTATCGTCACCTACCGGAAATACGTCCTGTTTCCTTCTGTTCCGCTTTCTGCCTTACTCTTCAAGAAACGCACTTGTGTGGCGGCCACTCTCCAAACGTTCCATGGTTATCAGGCGTTCTGTCAGAACCGTGCCAGCAATGCTGTAGCATCTGGCGGGGTCTGCACTTTGGTTCGCTCCAGTGTCTCGTTAGTATCTGGATCTCCCTGCGTTCCAACCTGGAAGCAATAGTGGTTAGAGTGCCAAACGAATCTGGCAATGTCTATGTCCCTCCAGGTAGGCCACTTCCTTATGTTGAACTGTCTACCTTAATACAGCAACTCCCGCCTCCGTTTCTCCTCCTCGGAGCCTTCAGTGCCCACCACCAACTGTGAGGGGGAATGCCATTTCAGCAGGTGGTGCTCTCCAAATTGACCAACTTCTTACAGACTTCTATCTGTGTCTCATGAATGACAGTTCCCCTACCCATTTCAGTGCCGCTCATGGCACCTGTACTGCTATCTGTCTCACTGTCCCCTCCCCAGATCTCGTGGCTTCCCTACATTGGTCATCCCATGACGATCTTTGCACTTTCCGGTGATTATTATATCGCTTCCCTGCTACTGCCTGGCAGACAGGCCCCCACGTTGAGCATTGTGCAGGACAATTGGCCTTTATATACATCTCCTGTGTACTTCGACACCTCCTCTCCAATTGCACTAATGCGGCCATGCAACTCTACCACTATTCTTCACGCTACTGGCATTGCTGTGCCCCCTATCCACAGGTTCCCCTCGCCGTTGACTGGTACTGTGGTGAAGCAAGGATGTAGCATTTGATTTTATCCATACTGGGTAAAATGTCGTGTTTGGCTATGTGGTGTGTGGTATCAACGAAGACGCACGGGCGGTTTACGACGATAGAGGAGAGAGCCATGTGGTTAGATGTTGAACACCATAGGTGACACCATTTTAGAGTTTTTTATATTTTGACGACTATGTGGAGATGCACCTTGGAAGACACGGCCGCAACAAGTGAAGTAGCCACGATGTTTTAATTTTATTATCAATTTTATTGTGCCTGGTGCATGTCCCATTTTAGCGAGTTTTAACAGGTTCTTTTACTTTTTATTATTCTGATGATGGAAGCTTGACTTATGAAACGCGTCAATCTTTGTGTTTTACATTATAAACAAGTGGTTGAGACGATATATTTTTTTTAACATTAACAAGGATGTAGCAGTCGCTATCCAGGACCACCAACAGGCGCTGCAGTGATTTAAACGACACCCTTCACAGACCAACCTCCTAACTTTATAAGCTTCTCCTTGTTAAGGCTCGTTACCATATTAAGCAGAATGAAAAGGAATGCTTGGAGCGCTATGTTTCCTCCCTGGGGACGTATGCCTCTCCATCACAGGTTTCTCGCTACCTCTGTAGCCCTGTGGGCCGCCAGCGACAGTTAACTGTTCAGGGTCTTAACCTCCAAGATGCTCTGTGCACTGATCCATTGGTCCTAGCAGAACACCTCGTTACACTTTTCGATGGCATCATAGTCCTCTTCCTATCCCGCAACCTTTCCCCAGCAGAAAAGCTGAGTTGAACAGACCTCCCTTCTGTTTCAACCCACACCATGCTGAATCCAATAATGAACCCTTCACTGAATGGGTATTCTTGCAGGCTCTTACCTCTTCATGTGACACATCCCCAGGCCCAGATTCTATCCATAAGCATATGATCCAACACTTGGACATTACCCAGAGGCAACATCTCCTCAGGGTCTTTACCATATCTGGCTCACAGGTGCTTTCCCGATGCATTGGCGGGACAGTATACTTATCCCTGTCCTTGAGCCTGGGAAGACCACAACGTCTCTCCACAGCTACCACCCGCTTAGCCTGACGAATGTAATTTGTAAACAGCTCGAGAGGATGGTTTGCTCCAGAGATACGTTGGGTACTCGAATCTTAGGGCCTTTTGTCCCCATATCGGTGTGGCTTCTGGGAAGGACGACCTCCAATTGACCCTTAACTCAGATTGGAGACAGCAATCTTACAAGGTTTTACTAACTGCCAGCAGCTTATCGTGGTCGTCTTTGACCAATATAAAGCATATATCACGGCTTGGCGCCATCACATTTTAGTTACCCTCCATGACCGGGACTTCAGTGGCCCCCTTATGACTTTTATCTGCGAGTTTTTATCTCACCGGCTCTTTTGGGTTGTATTTGGTACTTCACTCAGCGCCCTCAGATCAGGAGAACGGTATCCCACAGTATTCTGCGTTAAGCGTCCCACTCTTTCTCACAGCCATCAATGGGCTTGTAAACTCTGTTGGACCTGTGGTTACCCTGGCGTTGTACGTCGACGATTTTTGCATCCAGTGCAGCTCCCACTCGATAGCATCTGCTGGGCGCCAACTCCAAGGCGCCATCCATCAGGCTTCTGCGTGGGTCATCTCCCATGGCTTCCAGTTTTCTCCCTCCAAAACGCGGGTTGTGCATCTTTGTCATCGACTCACAGTACACCCCGATCCAGAACTTTATTTAGGCGACCAGCTCCTCGATGTTGTAGAACAATCCCATTCCTTGGGACTTATTTTTTATAAAAAGCTGACGTGGCTACCCCATATCCACCACATAAAGACTACATGCATACAGGAGCTTAATACTGTCCGCCTCATGGCCCACACATCTTGGGGTGCACACCATGCCAATCTTCTCCATCTCTGGTCTTGTCCAGTCTAGATCATGGTAGTCAGGTTTATGGCTCAGTGGCTCCCTGTTCACCGTTCTGGGGTGAATATGGTTATTGGTGCCTGTCCCATTGACCATCTCCTCGTGGGGATTCGCCCTCTACAAGTACGGCGGAACAAACTCCTGGTTTCTTACGCAATTGCCATTCGCCAATTCCCTGATCGTCCCTTGTACCCTGTCCTGTGTGAAATGAGGGATGTCTTCATCCTAATAACCGCCCACGGGTGGGATTTCTAGTTGGAATGCATCTCACTTCCTCCTGTCAGGATTTCCATTTCCACTCACACTCACTGGAATGCGCCCCGTGTATTTCCCCCCCCCCCCCCAAATTGGATGGAGCCTAGGCCACTGATTAGAACCGACCTATTCAATGGTCTCTGTCGGTCGCCCCTATGGTTGTACGTGCCATCCTTGCACAGTTCTAGGGTACTGCCATCTTCTACACAGATAGTTCTAAGACGACAGATAAGCCGCGATATGCTTTCATGTCTCCTACTGGCTCAGAACACCATTTATTCCCAGGATCATGTAGCGTGTTCACAGCATAGCTCCTGGCCATTCACAGAGTTCTCTATTTTGTTTCAGAGGCCTCCTTCCACAGTATTTTAATTTGTGCCGACTCAATGAGCAGCCTGCAGGCTATAGACCAATGCTACTCACGTCACCATTTGGTCTTGGCTACACACGACCTCTACTCTGCCCTTGGAAGTGCCGCCTGCTCAGTTATCTTTCTGTAGATCCCAATAATGTGGGCATCCCAGGGAATGTACTGGCTGACCATGTGACCATGTGGCTAGAGAAACAGACATTTACTCCCATTCCCTTTCATGATTCCAGCTGCAGATATGCGGATATACGCAAACTCTCTCTTTGCCCAAATATAGAATGACATGTGGTGCACTGTTGCTTGCAGTAATAAACTCCGCACAATCAAGGAGTCTACTCACGTCTTATGCTGTCTCCGCATTAGTCATACCAGGCTCATTGTTTCCTCTTGAGTAACGAACCATCCCCAGAATGTGGTTGTGGAACCACGCCGAAGGTATTCCCTTCTTTTGGTCTTTCGTCCTAAGTATCGTCTTCCAGATCCCTTAAATTTAATATTGATGGATGATGCATGGATGGTTGAACGGGTCCTCAGTTTCCTCCGTGAAAGTGGTTTTTATTTTCAGACATAAGGTTTTGCTTTACTCGTGTAGCCGCGGCAGGGTGGTTGTGGTTGTGGCCTGTCTTCATGTTTTCTCGGTCTGGGACCGATGACCACTCCCCCTTTCAAAGACCATTCTTTTATGCCTCTGTTTACACAATTTTTAGATTTGGACTATCCTTTTATGCCTTTTACTGTGTGTGTTTTAAATTCCTCGTTTTATAATTTGACTCCTCTCCACTTTTAGCAGACCCTCTCTCTACCGTGTGTAACTCTGCAATCGCGAGACTGATGACCTCGCCGTTTAGTCCCACACTCCCTCAATCAATCAATCGATCAATCATGATGGTGTCATTTGCGATTGTGACTACTCAGCTATGCTTTCTTTGTTTTTTTTTCTTAAAGAAAAGAAAAATGTTAGAAGTACGAATACAATCGATCAAATTCCATTTAATTGTCAAAACCAGTTTCTAATGGTGGCAAAGATTTTATTTGAAACGAATTGAAGAAACTTCTTTTCATTCGGCAATCTTTCTCAACATTCCTCCTCTATATTTCAGAGGAGACTGTAAGTTGATATAAAACACAAAAAAAGCGACGTACCACAAAGGAATTATCCGACTGGGACGGAAATCAGTAGATGTGATGAAAATGTACAGACCAGCAAACGATTACAATGTCAGAAAAATTGGAAGATTTATTCAAGAGAAAGAGAGCTTCACAAGGTGAGTAAGTCAATAACGAGTTGGTCCACCTCTTGCCTTTATGCAAGCCATTATTAGCTTAGCAGTGATAGACAGAGTTGATGGATGTCCTTCCTAGGGAAACGAACTAAGGCCCCCTGCATGGTAGTCAGCCCCGCTGACCACTCAACTACAGAGACGGTCCTGTCTTGGGGACAGATCCGTGACCTCGTTGGCCAAGGTAATGTTTGGAAAGCACGAAGGCGAGCTATAAAAACTCTCACCTTGTGCGGGCAGGCAATATCTTCCTGAAATATAAACCCAGGATGGCTCGCCATGAAGTGCAATAAAAACTGGGCATAGAATATCATCAACATAGTGCTGTGCTGCAAGGGTGCCGCGGATGATACTCAAAATGGTCCTGCTATGAAATGAAACGGCGTCCTGGATCACCATCGTATGATGGGCGACAGTCAGTTTGGTATCCCACCACTGTCCAGGGCGTCCCCACACACGTCTCCGCTAGTCATCAGTGCATGGAAGTATAATTGTCTTCAGTGATGAGTCCTGTATCGAACTGATCCTTGATGACCAGCGGAGACACGTCTGGAGACGCCCTGGACAGTGGTGGGATACCAAACTCACTGTCACCCGCCATACGACCCGACAACTAGGAGTTATGGTCTAGGGTGCCTTTCCATTTCACAGCAGGGACCCTTATGATTGTCACACGCGACACCCTTAGAGTAGTAAGTCGTCGATATTCCATGCACCATTTCGTTGCCCTTCGTAACAACCCATCCTGGGCTTACATTTCAGCATAATGACCGCTCACACACGGCGACGGTTACTACTGCTTGTCTTAGCGCTTGCCAAATCCTAATTTTGCCAGCCAGGTCACCGGATCTCTCCCCAACTGAGAACGTTTGGAGCACTGCGGAAAATGCCCTCGAACGCACCAACTGCGCATAATTTGGCATGAAATACCTCAGGAGGATATCCAGCAATATCAACCAATGCTTGCATAGGGGCCAGAGGTAGACCAACGCATTATTGACTTGACCTTTCTTTTTTAAGAGAACTTAGAAAAGTCTGAATTAGGTTTTTCAGTCTGGCCAATCACTCGACTCGATCACCAGAACGGATACTTCGCCCCAATTCCGTGACCGGTTCCTCCTCCATCCGCATCCACTTGCGAGTGGGAGATGGTGCCGTTCACTAAGCATTTTTTTCCGACACAAGGCAATACTCAGTAATGACTTCACATCTGGCCAGGCTGATTACCGGCAGGTAGCTTGACACACAGCCATTCCTGGCTTCACTGCCTCATCTGCACAATATCAACACAATTCAGCACGTTGACGAGTGGAAAGATGCTTGTATGACACAATGGGGGACAGAGCATGAAAAGTAGGAAGCGAGGAGCTAGGAGCGGAAGTTGGGAGGCCAAAAAGAAACATCATTCCCCAAAAGAGACCAAATTTTTATTTTCTCGGACCAGCACTGAATTAACCAAATAAGAATAATTAACAGTTACAAAGAGACATCAAAACTTTTACAACAGGTTGAATAATCCACACAAGACGAGCCGACCACATTCGTCAGGTACTGGATGTGCACTCTGCCCCGACTCCCTGGCTAAGTCCCCACAGAAGATGGACGTACTGTGACATCAGAATAATAAAAAACCTCAAAACCTAGACTTAATAGTTTAACAAAAAACGAACAGTGCGACCTCCTTCATGAACTCTAAAGGCAATGAAGTATTTAAAAATTAATGAAACATCAATAAACATGAATAAAAGTGCTTTATCTTAATTAATGTAGTCTATAGAGTGATTAAGCCACAGGAAATACCCGGCAAAACAAATGAGATTACAGTTTCTGTTTTAGGAAAACACAAATTATGATCAATCGGTTTGTGAAGCTGAAAAACATGCAGCAAAATTAATGAAGTAATAATTTTAAACCCTCGGAAAACACAAGATAAAGTTAATTCGTTTCCCAAGCTTCAAATCATAGAATAGATCTCAATTAACCCAAATTCACACGCTTGTGCTATAACCACAAGCACGACAGTGCCAGGCACCTAATACAATATCAGAAACAGTCATTGCGGCTATTGACGAAGCTTGACATCCTAAACCAGACTGGCGAGGATGGAAACAGGCACAGTTTGAAAAAAGCAGCAACGTCGGAAGTAAATGTTCAGAAACGTGCTCACCAATTTTACCTGCCCTGGTGTCGGCGGTCGACGCTTGAGTTGGAGTAGGCACGGGGTGCCGGGTTCGATTCCCGGCGGGGTCAGGGATTTTCACCTGCCTCGAGATGACTGGGTGTTTGTGTTGTCCTCATCATTTCATCATCATCCAGGAAAGTGGCGAAATTGGACTAAGCAAAGATTGGATAATTGTACGGGCGCTGATAACCACGCAGTTGAGCGCCCCACAAACCAAAACATCATCATCATCATCTGGAGTAGGCAGCAGAAGGTTCCTCATTCCCTTCAGGCTCTGCAGGTAACTAATCGGTGCCCTCGGAGTACCACATATTTTCGTAGAATACAGTCCTGCCGGCACGTCCATTTCCTCGGAAATTTGCACAGCGCTGGCGCTCTCTTGCCCGTCCACTCCAGTCCGAACGCCAAAAGAAAATGAATCCTAGCCGGCGCGATGAGGTCTGAAGGACACTTGCAGGCGCACAGTTGGTTCCCTCTCATGGGAAGCGGCCGATCCCGTTGCTGGGTAATTACCACAGATGGTACTCGACTACTACTATCAATACGGCTCAAGCCGAAAGAAAGAGCTTTCTAACAAGGTGTCGGGAGAGAAGATAAAGCTGAATATGGGGGTAATCTGGAAGTGCGCGCGCCATTTGGCACAAAAGTGGAAACTTCGCTCACAGACATCCAGACAGGTGTAGAAGAGCTACATTTGGATTTACGTAAATTATGAGACGATGGAGGAAGAGAACTCTGGAATTAAGGCTTGTTCCTTGAGCGTTTCAAAATATATAAAACAGACATAGGTTTTTCTTTTTCATTTGAGTCCTCACTCTTCTGACTGATTTGATGCGGCCTGCCACGAATTCCACACCTGTGCCAACCTCTTCATCTCAGAGCAGCACTTGCAACCCACGTCCTCAGTTGCTTGCTGGATGCATTCCAGTCTCTGTCTTCCTCTATAGGTTGTACCCGCTACAGCTCCCTTGGGTACCATGGAAGTCATTCCCTCATGTCTTAACAGATGTCTTATCGTCTTGTCAGTTTTTCTTATCAGTGTTTTCCATGTATATTATTTTCCTAGCCGATTCTCTGAAGAAACTGCTTATTCCTTATCTTACCAGTCCACCTAATTTTCAACGTTCTTCTCCAGCGCCACATCTCAAATGGTTCGATTCTCTTCTGTCCCACTTTGCTCACAGTCCATGTACCACTACCATAGAATGCTGTACTCCAAACGAATATTCACAAAAATTACTTCATCTAACTAAGTTTATATTTGATACCAGTAGACTTCCGTTGGTCAGGAATTCCCTCTTTGCCAGTGCGAGTCTGCTTTTCATGTCCTCCTTACACCGTCCGTCGTTGGTTATTTTGCTCCGTAGCTAGCAGAATCCCCCAACTACATCTACTTCGTCATCACCAATCTTAATGTTAAATTTCTCACTTTTCTCATTTCTGCTATTTCTCATTATTTTGCTCTTTCTTCAGTTTGCTCTCAATCCGTACCATGTACTCAATAGACAGATCATTCCATTCAGCAGATCCTGTAATTCTTCTTCACCTTCACTGAGGATAGCAATGCCATCACTGGACATTATCACTGATATCCTTCCACCCTGAATTTTAATTCCACTAATGATCCCTTCCTTTTATATCCGCCGTTGGTTTTCTCGATGTATAAACTGAACTAAGGGGCAAAGGATAACATTCTTGTCTTACACCCTGTTAATCCAAGCACTTCGTTCTTAGTCCTCCTCTCTTATTGTTCCTTCTTGGCTCTTGTACATATTGTATATTACTAGTCTTTTTACGTTAGGTTAGGTTAGCTTTGGTTATGTTTGCTTGCGTCCACTTTTCTCGGAATTTCGAACATCTTGCACCATATGACATGGTCGAACGCATTTTCCAGATCGAAAAATCCTATGAAGGTGCCTTAATTTTTCTTTAGTCTTGCTTCCATTATCAACCGCAATGTCGGAACTGTCTCTCTGGTGCTTTAGTCTTTCCTAAAGCCAAACTGAAAGTCATCCGACACACTCTCAATTTCCTTTTCAACTCATCTGCATATTATTCTTGTCAGAACTTAGAATACTGAGCTGTTAAGCTGATCGTGCACTTCTAGCACTTGTCGGATCATGCAGTCTTCGGAACTGTGTCGATAACGTTTTTCCGGTAGGAAAATGGTACATCGCCGGACTCATATATTCTACAGACAAACCTAAATAGTCTTAGTTTTTTTCTTTTTTTTCTTTTCCACTTCTCCCAATGATTTTAGAAAATATGGAGTGTTATCTATACCTTCTGCCTTATGTGATCTTAAACCCCCCAAAGCTTTCTTGAGTTCTGATTCTAATACTGGATCTCCAATCTCTTCTAAATCGAGTCCTCTTTCTTCTTCTATGACATCAGACAAATCTTCCCCCTCATAGAGGCCTTCAATGTACTCTTTCCAGCTATCGGCTCTTTCCTCTGCATTTAACTGTGGAATTCCTGTTGCACTCTTAATGTTACCTACTTTTAATTTTACCGAAGGCTGTTTTGACTTTTCTATATTCTGAGTCAGTCCTTCCGACAATCATTTCTTTTTCGATTCCTTCACATTGTTCATGCAACCATTTCGCCTTAGCTTCCCAGTACTTCCTACTTATTTCATGCTTAAGTGACTTGTATTTCTGTATTCCGTGAATTTTTCTAAATATTTTTGTACTTCCTTCTTTCATCGATCAACTGAAGTATTTCTTCTCTTACCCGCAGTTTCTCCGCAGTTACCTTCTTTGTAACTATGTTTTTTCTTTCCAACTTCAGCGACTGCCCTTTTCAGAAATGTCCATAACTCTTCAATTGAACTGCTATTCCTTATCGTAGTATCTATAGCTTCAGAGAACTTCAAGCACACCTCTTCATTCCTTAACTCTTCCATATCTCATTTCTTTGGACATTGATTCTTTCGGACTAGTCTGTTAAACTTCAACCTACTCCTTATCATTGTTAAATTGCGACCTGAGTTTATATCTGCTCCTGGGTACGCCTTACAATCCAGAATCTGATTCCGGAATCTCTGCCTGACCACGATGTAACATAACTCAATCTTCCCATATCTCCCATATCTCTCGGCCGTCTCCAATATACCTTCACCTCCTGTGATTCATGAACAGCGTATTCGCTATTACTTTTACTTTTTTATTGTAAAATTTATTGTAAAACTCAATTAGTCTTTCTCCCTTTTCATTTATATTACCCAGCCCTTATCGTCCCTTTACCATTTCTTCTACTGCTTCCCATAGAGCCGCAGTTCCAGTCTGCCATGATTATTAGATTTTCATCTTCCCTTATGTACTGAGCTACCCATTCAATATCTTCATTATGTCTTCATCTTGCTGTCGATTCTGACAAAAACAACCTTATCACTGAACTGTTCACTGTAACACATTCTCTGCCCTACCTTCCCATTCATAATAAATCCTACACTCGTTATACCAATTTCTGCTGCTGTTGATGTTACCCTATACTCATCTGACCACAAATCCTTGTCTTTCAAAATGGTTCAAATGGCTCTGAGCACTATGGGACTTAACTTCTGAGGTCATCAGTCCCCTAGAACTTAGAACTACTTAAACCTAACTAACCTAAAGACGTCACACACATCCATGTCAGAGGCAGGATTCGAACCTGCGACCGTGGCGGTCGCGCGGTTCCAGACTGTAGCGCCTAGAACCGCTCGGCCACTTCGGCCGGCCCTTGTCTTTCCATTTAGCATCACTGACACCTACTATTTCTAGATTGAGTCTTTGTATTTCCCTTTTCAGAGTTTCTAGCTTCCTACCACATTCAAGCTTCTGAATTTCCACGCCCCGACTCGTAGAACATTATGCTCTTGGTGATTATTCAATCTTTTTCTCACGTTCACCTCCCCCTTGGGAGTTCCTTCCCGGAGATCCGAATGGGGCACTATTCCGGAATCTTTTGCCAATGGAGAAATCATCATGACACTTTTTCAGTTACAGGCCACGTGTCTTGTAAATACATGTTCTGTGTCCTTAATGCAGTGGTTTCCATTGCCTTCTGCATCCTCGTCTTGTTGATCATTGCTGATTATTCCGTCTTTAGGGGGCAGTTTCCCACCCCAAGAACAAGAGAGAATCATGAACTTCAGTCTGCTCCTCCGTCCTCTTTGACAATGGCGTTGACAAAATGATGGTGACTTCTAATGCCGGATGTCTTCGGTCGGCTTTACTGATGATTTTTATTGAAAATTTAAGGGGTGGCGCTGTTCGAACCCGGAACCGAGGACGTTTTGATTACTAATCAAAGGTACTACCCCTACACCACGTGTGCACGAGAATCCGTTACGAAAGGAGTATGTGGAAAACACTTCAAGAAGAAGGGCTGGGGTGAGAGACGTATTAAGAAATCATGAAATAGCTTCCATGGTACTGGAGGGAGCTGTAGAAGCTACAAACCGTAGGGGAACACAGAGATTGGAATGTCTCCAACAAACCATTAAGGACGTTTGGCCTAACTACTATTCTGAGCTGAAGGGAGGGGAAATCAAGGTGGGCCGCGTAAACCAGTCAGAAAACTGTTCTTCCCAACAAAATTAGTTCTCAGTTACACAAAAAAGCGAATATGTACATTATCCCATAAATAGACCTTGACTAATAAAAGCACTATCAATAAAGGATGTCATCCTCTTCCTTCACAATCCTGTCAATCAATCCATATTCGACTTCTATAACGTTCATGATAACTAATCTAGGGACTGGATGAAATATCACCGCTGAAGTGTCACTGCTAACCTGATGAATGTCACTTGTAAATATATAACCGTTGGCCTGTACAGGAAACCGAGCGAGGTGGCGCAGTGGCTAGCACACTGGACTCGCATTCGGGAGGACGAAGGTTCAATCCCGCGTCCGGCCATCCTGATTTAGGTTTTCCGTGATTTCCCTAAATCGCTCCAGGCACATGCCGGGATGGTTCCCTTGAAAGGGCACGGCCGACTTCCTTCCCCGTCCTTCCCTAATCCGATGAGACCGATGACCTCGCTGTCTGGTCTTCCCCAAACAACCCCCCCCCCCCCCCCCCTGTACAGCATGAGGCACTTAAGACAGGTCACCTCGGATGTATCGATAATTTAAAAATACTGTGATGCGATTCTCGCGAAATTCAGCGGACAATATAAAGAATATTCTGACGTTCTCAAGTAATTTTTATCGTTTCTAGTCTCCGAATGACGTCACCGACTTTATTTTTTTCCTGCTAGAACTATATACTTTTTCCTATGGCATCTGAAATATATTTTTAAGAGAACTTTAACGATGTAATATGTATGAGACTTGATCAAATAGTGTCAAGATAACAGCGCCGCAAAACACAGGCCCACCGTTAGCCACATGTAAGCAAACACGTAACTCGGGTGTGGTACTTGTGTTTACCAGAGCACTTATCGCCTATCAGTCAGTGTTCTGCTTTTGTAATCACATTACTTGCTCGTGAAGCTATTTAGACTTTCACCATGTATACGACAGTCGAAAAAGTGAATATCGTGTATGGCGAACGTCTCCAAACTGTTAGAGCCGCGGTGTAGTTGTATGCTGAAGAGTATCCATATCGCGCCAAGCACTCACAATCTGTCTTTGCAAACACCAAAATAAAAAAAAAAGTTCTACACCCTGGAAGTGTAGAGAATAAAATACACCAAGGACAAACGAGAAAAACTGATGAAAGAAGTGAAACTAACATCTTAGGATCAGTAACATACAATGTAGGTGTCATTAACTGTAAGATTCATCTCGGAAGTATTACAGCGATCAACCAAACAAGTGTTCTGCGAACACTACAATCTATCGCATTTCAACCTCTTCACGTTTCACTGCATCTATAGCTTCACGGCAATGACTTCAAAATTGGTTACAGTTCTCCGAATGTTGTCTACGAAAAGTGCAAAGTGACTCGGCGTACCTCTGAAAAAAAATTTTAAGGAAGAAGCATCGTTTACATAAACTATGGAGAAGTCAACCTTCGCAGTATGCACTAATCACCAACTGAAAATCCGCGCTGACTCAAAGAAGTGCATAAAAACAACGCTCTTGGACTATCAACGTTTGGTGCGTGTTTTTGAAGACCCGGATCATTGGTCTCTGTTTTATTGATGAGAACCTGAATACACTCAAATATCTCGAATTCACAAGACGCTGCCGCAGTTATAAGGCAGTCAGTGTGATACCAACAAGAAGGATATTCCTGCCATTCCGCATAAATAATGCCAGATCTTCTTAAGAGAATATTTGGAGAGCATTGGAACGGTCGTATAGAAAATGCAAAATGGTCTGCCGATTCGCTAAACTTGACATTTCTGTCCTTTTACCTGTCTCAAAAATTAAAACAAGAAGTCTGATAGGAAACACTGACGACTCCCGAAGGGATTAAATGTCTTTTAAAACGAGTCTGTGCTGCCGTTAGCTCAATATGAAATTTGACATGAGGTATTGCATCTCCAGAATCACTTTATAGCGTGTAGCAATGCTCAAGGTCAACATTTTGGGCGCGTTGTATGACAGCCGTGATAATAAACACGCAAACCGCACCTGAGTTTCATGTCTTCTTGCGTTTGGTATAATAGGACGGACGTTTGTGTAGCCTCTTCTCCTGACGGCGGGACAGTGGTTGCAGGGCTGTTATTTTCATACTATTTGATCAAGTTCCGTGCCTGTTATGTCACTGAAGTTCCCTTGGAAGCTTTTATCAAATCCCACAGAAAAAATATATAATTCCTCTACAAAAAAAAATCAAGTCGGTGTCGCAACTCGGCGACTATAAAGGATAAAAGTTACCTGGGAAAGACAGGAAATACGCCACATTGTCCGCTGTAACTTGGCGAAAACCGCACCTCGATATGCTTATTCATGCTGGATATATTTGGGGTGGTCTTTCTTGGCCGCCTCAACCTGTATAAAAACATGACGACGCGATCACGCATACTGAAAGTTTTATTGGTTCTGAGCACGCCAGCAGAAGCTTGCACTTGCAAAAGATTACCTCTTTTACGGTCGCTTGTTTGCAACACATTTAGTAGTCTGGATGTATATGAAATAATGAAATACTTCCTCTTGTCATATTTTTAGTCAACTTTCAGGACACGAAGCACTTAAGTTGATGGGGCCTGGACGACAATGGCCCACCACTGAAAACACAGGTTTCGTGAAATTATCAGTTTTTATCAAAACTTTGGATTGATCTGAAATGTCAGTCTTTTAATTGATTGATTTATCATTGTTCGCAAATAAAACTAGTTGGTCGCTCATGACTTATTTCATCACGCAGCCCAGAAAATAAAGCTAATGCTGTACACAAATAGATAAAGGTACGAAGCCACTGACAGCCACTCTCTTTGTTTAAAAATCACTTTTTTTCTGCAGCAGTGACAAAGATTCTGTGAAAAACTCTGTGGATCAACAGCGCAGTATCGCAAGGAGCTCTAAATCTGACTTACGAGATAATTGTGTTTTATGACTATTGAATCACACTGGTTGTTAGTAACTAGTGATGAGATAGAACTGGTATTGTTAAATCAAACGAACATATGCCAGAGAAAAACCTGGCAAAGTAATTTATTGTGTACTTCAGCAAGAGGTTAAACATAAATGGATATGCTCCGGTCTTTGTATATTCTATCCAGTACTCAAAAGAGGTCAAATGAATTAGTAAACTTAGTTAAATATCCACAGATAATTTGCAATATTTTTTTAGGTGAGGTTCGCAGTCGAATAGACGTCATAGTCGCACCTGAAGTTTAAAATTACATATTTTTTTCAAATTCAGTACCGCAATTTCGGCCTTTAGCCACTTCCAAGAAGAACACAACGAAAATGTCATGCTTTAGGAAATGTTAAAGTTTGAAGATATCAGGTACGCACATGTGTCAACATCAGATGGCTATCTCTGTTGGCTGAGTGTGTATCTTCTCGGCATAATTTTTTTATATAAAAAGAAATTAAACTCTTGCTCGCGTGCCGCTCTTCTTTGCAACAGATGTATTTCATCTAATGTTAGTTTCCTGTAAGGGTCCCAGAATGACGAGCAATACTCAAGAATCGGTCAAACGAGGGCTTTCTAAGCTGCTCCTACTTCCAATGAATTCCAGTTTGGTATTTACTCCGCATGTAACTAGTTTTAATTGATATTCCCATTTTTAGGTACCTTCATATGCACATTCCTAAAAAGCCTGCGGTTGCTTATGTTTCCAGTAACTGATTGGAATTGTGTAGTTGAACAGTAATGGGTATCTCCGCAAATTTATTCGTAAAATGTTACTCTTATTTATATTGAGAGTCAACTGCAACCGAGTGCTGACGCGTCCATCGTGTACAGCTCTTTCTGCATTCGTCTCTAACTTACTGCCGTTGCAAGTTGTCTGCATACACCAATGAATCTGTACTGAAGACCTAATAACATTTTTATCCATTACTGTATATATCCTACAACTTCCTTATTAAAAATTCGTTTGCACAGTAAGACGAGTTTGCAAGGGACAAATACATTCATTATAGATTAAACGACAGTTCTACAACTTTTTAAATAATTTTCATCGCGCTGAAAGGTTTCTAAATCTTATCAAACTTGCTTTTTCATCCAGTCGGTACTACGTTGAACATTAATCACCCGGTCCCTGCCGACGTATTACAATACCGCACAGATCAACAGCTCAGCGATAGCCAACCGAGGATTAGGATAGCTACCTCCGACGTGGAAAGGTACTGTATAATCGTAGAAGACACACATCTTGAATGCCATTCCTTGTTATCGTGAGTATTAATTGGAAGCACGTAGAAGTAATGGGACAGTAATAAAACTACAGATTACTTCTATCTTTTCCTGCAAACAGCTCGGGAAACGGCTTCTATAAAACTACCATTTCATCCTCCAATCTTTCGATATTTTTTGAATATGTAATGCAAGCACAATTCATATATTTTTTAAAATTCTTCTCTTCTAACCGGACCACAACATTAACATTTTCCTGATTGTGAAATAACCAAATTAAAAGGGGCGAGAGAGAAACCATCAAAAATGACATCGACGTCAGCGACTTATTTCTGTGGTTCTGTTCAATCATTTCTTGTTAACTGCAATGAACTGCTTCTCTTCACAGTTACACGGTATCCTCCCATACTACGGAGAGCTTTCGTACAACGCTAACTTGTAAGGCAGTCTAATGAATATAAAATATGATAGATGCGCCGTGAGGCCTGTTGGATTTGCCGTTGTCGAATGAGTTGAAAGGAATTTAAACCCTTCGTACACTATCCACCCTATTTAGTATTATCGTTTCTGTAACACAATTAACAGTTGTGAATTCTCCTACAGTTTTCTTCAGCGATAGAATTGAGAATTTCACCCCACATCTGCTCTCTTTGTTTCTGTACGGTTTACAAATTGTTGCACACATGATTTCAAAAAAAGTAAATGATTTTATGTAAGATTTACACTTGATTGTCCTTTTCGGATATTCAGTACATAAAACGTTGCCCATCATCCAGTTTCCGTTTCGTTTCTCAAAGGCAAAACGCATCACACCTACACGGTTCAGTCACTATCACTGTCACTGTCAAAAGCCTGTATATCCTTTTGAAGCGCGGACGCTCAGGAAGAGAATTAGTGATGTTCTCGAAGGTATCGACAGGGATTTGGAGCCATTCTGACTCAGTGTCATGGCCAGGTGCGCTAGGTTTCTCGGTTGGGGATCCATGACGCGGGATACCTCGATCGAAGTGGTCCCACAGATTCTCGATTGGGTTTAGTTTCAGGGGGACTGGTGGCCAGGGGAGTGCGCTAAACGCATCCTGCTGCTCTTCGAACCACGCAAGGAAACTGCGTTGTATTTTCCTGCTGGTAGATGCCACAGTGCCCAGAAAAACAAACTGCATACAGGGGGGACATACTGCCCCAAAATAGATGCATGCTTGTCTTGATCAATTGTATCACTGAGGATGAGATCACCCAGGAGTACGCTAAACGCATCCTGCTGCTCTTCGAACCACGCAAGGAAACTGCGTTGTATTTTCCTACTGGTAGATGCCACAGTGCCCAGGAAAACAAACTGCATACAGGGGGGACATACTGCCCCAAAATAGATGCATGCTTGTCTTGATCAATTGTATCATTGAGGATGAGATCACCCAGGAGATGCCAAGGAAACATTTCCCACACCATTACGCTCCCTATTTCGGTATGGACTCTTCAGACGGTTGTTGCAGGACTGTACACGCCAAAGGCATCTCTCTGTTGGAGCATAAACATGATTCATCTGGAAAGGTTACCTTAGCCACTGTGGACGTCCAGTTGCGGTAACGGCGTGGTGTAGCACAGTTGCATCGGCGTTGGTTATCGATAGCGCCATTTTACCATACACCTTGTACTTTAAACTCTGCGGCACGCAAGCAGTTTACAAACTTAGCCGTTTCGAAAATGCTTCCACCCACGGCCCGAAAGCTGATGATGATGTCCTTTTCGACGTCAGATAAATCGTCGTACATTCATATTTAAATTGGATGATGGTTGGACATCAGCTGGTATAATTTTTATTAAAACTAGTAGCCAAATAAATATGAAATCTTAAATACAGCTGAAGGAGTTTCATTTTTAATAAAAATCAGACAAATCGCTCCGTTTCCATATTACGACAACTACTGAACTGTTTTTCGCATCCCCCGACGCTGTGTACGTACCTTCCACCACTACTGCTGCCACCTGCCGTCTGTGAGTGGTTACTGCACGTCGACGTAGAACATAGGCGGTGGTGACGTTAACGAGACTGGACCATGTAGGTGTTCTTCGTACAATGTGAAATACAAACCTCAGCTGCGTAGAACTTCCTGTACCGAAAACCTCCATTATTTTTCATTAAAATGGCGACAAAGTGTCCTGGGAGATAAAAAATGACAATCTGCTCTCCAATAGATGAGTTTTGGTGGAGGATTGTAAATATTCGTGTTTTACAGTCCCCTCGAAATCTCATTGGTGAGGTGACGCTCCTATCATGATGCCATTCCTGCCTGAGGAATTTCGCCATATATTAACTACAGAAGCTGTTTTCGACAACAGCCAACTTTTCTGTAGATTAACCTAATGGATTTACCCATACATCCGCTCAAAGTACCTATCAGTCGTAGAGGTCTTTAATTTTCTCCCGAGGAGGTGCTCGCAGATGGACGAGTTTTCGCGACAGTGCAGCGTTCTATTCTCGTCGATACCGCCAGTGATCATCGGTCAGTTGATACCAGCATATGAATACGTACGAACTTCTGTAAGTTTGTCGTTGTTAGTTAAAATCACAAATTAATAAGGAGGGAAGAACAAGGTATACCGTCATCGACGATTGGAGCAGAAAAATATGGGAGAAGAACGGGAAAAGAAATCAGACGTAATGCTACGAAGGAATCATCCTAGCATTCCGCATAATCGATTGAGGCTAAAGATATAAAACTTAAATCTGGATTTCCGGACGAGGGTTTGAACCACATTCCTCCCGAAAATGTGCCAGACACCGCATACCGTACTGTGATGACAGTGTTACGTAATGTTCAAGTATGGAAATATTGACTGGACTGGCAGCCACTTCCGACGAAAAGGGGGAGAAATTTTAAAAAGGAAAAAGAAATAGTAAAGCGAAGATAATATCATCGTCTCGGTTTCAACGGTTTGTTCCACAACAATTATAGCAGTATGCGAATTACCGCTGCCAAACAATGCAGAGAGATGGTTGTGGTCCGTTTCTTGAAACATTCACATGCAGGACCCACTGCAGCGCAGAAATTAATCAAAACATCGCATCAAAACAAAGCTGCCGTTAACTTTGTTTACCGAAAGCTCCACTAGACTCATTGTCTGTCTGAAATTCAATTCCGCGATCGTCCCTCTGGCACTTGCGCAATATTAACTAGCCTATTCCATTATTGCTGCGAGCAGACAGGCAAAAGGAAAGAAAAACAGGAAACAGTCATCTGATCTCCAACAAAATAAACACTGTGTAAAGGAGCTTAGAGAGGAATGAATAAACTATCGGCTGACGGATGCCGGCCAAACGACGAGCACAATGCAATTTTAAGCATCCGTAGTTTATTATCGCACCTCATAGTGTTTCTGTTTTCGTAGCTCGCCTGTTGAATCAATTTACGAAGAATTCTGTACTTGTAAAATACACTATATGATAAAAAATGTGAATCACCCAGAAGGTGCAGAGAGAACCAAATGAAATTTTACTGGCTGAGAGGGTATGTAATGTTATTTCAGTCATTACAAAATCGAGTAAAATTTACAAACATCTTGGCAGTATGCACCTCTGGCCTGGATGGCTGCACTGATTTGGTTGGGAAGGGTGTCATAAAGACCTTTGATCCCTGTTCCACAGCTCATCAGACTGGTCCTTGATATCCTGGACACTGACACTAGGACGAAGTTCACGTCTGAGCCGGCCGCAGACTTGTTCTGTCTGGGTCATATACGTGGATCCCTTTGGCCACGCGAATACCTCAACATCACACAGCCAGTTCGTAGAGACATAATCATTGTCCTGTTGTAAAATTGCACCATGATGCTGTCGCAAGAGAGGTAATGCACGAGGAGGCGAAACATCTGTGACGTACCAGTGTGACTTTAGATTTCTTTGAGTCAGTACAAAGTCTGACCTGAAGTCATACCCATTGGTTCCTCACACCGTGATACCAGGAGTAACAGCGCCAAGCCTCTGTAAAACATCGGAAGAATGGGACCTCTCCCCAGGTCGCAGCCTTACTCGCCGACGATGGTAATCCAGGATAGTGTAGAGCCGTGATGCATCACTGAACTCAGTGTGACGTCATTCGTCAACAGTCCGTGCATCCTGGTCACGGCACCACTTCAAATGCAGCCGTCTGTGTTGCGGTGTTGACGGCTGCCTACTCGTGGGGCCCCCTAGTCCGTCTTCTGTTAGTCTGCGACCAATGGTGTGGGACAGCACAGAATGTTCCAGGGAGTCGGTTACCTGTTCCCGGATGGCAGCTGCCGATACGAAGGGACTACAATAGTCTTGGTGCGTACTGCAGCGATCATCACGTATGGTGGCAAGACGTGTTCACTCAGAACCTACGTGGTTCAAGTTCCTCTGCAGTCTAGAATCGGACCACAGTCATATCCAAATGCCCCACAAATCTGGATATTGCACCAGTCAATCAGCTGGCCAAATGGGGACTCACAATGAGGTCCTTTTAAAATACTATCGCGTGCAGATAACGCTGTCTGACACGAGTACATGGCATGTCTTTCACTCAACATCCCACGCTTTTCACGTCCCTTATATACCCTACCAGGCCTGGTCACAACATTAAACGCGAACAACACTAATGAACTATGGTGGCCATTCTACCATTCACAGATAATTGCATCTCTAATCGTTTACGTATCTATTGATGGTGTGTACATAATCGAACTCACATTGATATCCATCCATGTCCTCTGAGTGTTTCACATTTTTGTAAGACAGTTTATGTATTTGAGAAATAAATCATCTGTACCTACGTGGATCAACCGAACCAACCAACGAACACTGATAGGAATGCTTACAACCTTCCCTTTTCAGCCTCATTGGAAGCTTTGTTTGTAAAGCGCTATTTAGTTAGAAAGTACACCGTTACTTCTAAAGGAAGCCTGTCGACATCCACGTCTCTGGGGACAAACCATTAATTCTACGGCACATGTCATCATAGCATCAGTAGCAGGTGCCATATGACATTCTTTGTTCTATAAAGGCCTCATCGAGACTCTTCTTTGAATTTGTTTCTCAGCTATCCGATTCTTAATTCCCCTGAAGGTTTTCTAATTACGTCTACATTCCATTAGGTCATCTTCTGAATTTTATCTCTCTGAATCCAGCAAAGAACTTCCGAGGCCCATCTATCATCGATTCGCCTGGCTACACGACTCAGCCACTTCCATTTTTTCCATTAAATTCGCAGGTACGTCTTCCAACCCAGTCTGGTACTTTATTCATTTGTTTGTTTCCCTGTCTCTCGCCGTACTTCCCAACTTGTATCTCTCCATTACACGCTGGCAAAACCTCATTTATGAACAATTTTCGCGTTTCAAATTTGTGTCTGCCGTAAGTCAAACTTGATCATAACCGAGCGAGGTGGCGCTGTGGTTGGTACACTGGACTCCCATTGAGGAATTAGACGGTTCAAACTCGAGTCCTGATTTAGGTCTCCGTGATTTTCCTAAATCGCTTCAGGTAAATACCGGAATGGTTCCTTTGAAAGGGCTCGGCCGACTTCCTTCTTCTTCCTTCCCTAATTCGATGGGACCGATGATCTCGCTGGTTGGTCCCCTACCCCAAATTAACCAACCAACACTGATTATAACGGTTACAACCTTCCCTTTTCAGCCTCATTGGAAGCTTTGTTTGCAAAACGCTATTTAGTGTACCGGAAGCACTGTAGCTCATTAGGACTCTTGTTAATCTCTTCTTCTGTTAACCCAGTCGTTCTCTTCAACTGCAATACATACAGAAACTCATCAAGAAGCTCTGTCACTCCGTTTTTAATTTAATACTATTTTCTTGTCGCTGTCTTCCCTGTACAGAGTGAAACCGAACTCCACTGATACAGTTTGCTAAGGATTTTTGTATAAGCTCCTCAGTCCCCATATACAGTATGTCATTCCATAAGTCATGGCAGCTAACGTATGGCATAACCGTAATAGCTGTAAATACATTCGAAAGCCCGTAGCAAACATTACCAAAATCAACCGACAGATTATGATTGCATGCATGGATGGCTCGTTAACAGCGCCTGGAACATTCAGTATGAGGTTGGCTGTGCCATAAGATGGATCCTTCTCCACAAGACCTAGTCTATGTGACCTCGACTTCATTCCACAACTGAGGAAATCGCTGCGTGGGTGACGCTTTGCAAACAGGGCGACGGTTCTTACGGCGTTTCGATGGCAGGTGGCACACGTTGATGGCAATGCCTTCCCAAACGTTGCCAACGCTATGTGTATGCACTGGGGGCTATTCTGAAGTATAGTAGTTGAGTATGATTCACTTCTGTTCCATATGTACTCGTGCAGAATAACTTTACACGGAGCTGCAACGCTAGCGATTCATTTCAACCTTTCCCGTAACATCCTATCATGGACCTCTACTTTATGTTGGCAGTCAGATACAAACTGCCGTGACTGTTCAATGCGGATCGTGGTATTCTCATGTTGTCGCATTATAGCAAGATGTACCATAGTTTCCATGACTTATAGAATGACCCTCGCAGTATGCAAGGTGCAATGGCTATACGTGCAGATATTTTTATATGTGGTACCTTAATACGTACACAGATCAGTATGTTGGTCGTTTTCTCCGTGCCTCTAACAGTCTTCCCACAAACACGTTACAAATTTTTAGCCCTAATGTTTCTCTACGGTCGTAACTGTACCTCTGAGGGGACTACGCCTGTCAATATAGACTAACCGTTTGCATCCATGTGTCCTTACTTCAACATCTGACCTGCTGTCCAGGAGAAAATGAAGTAATAACGGCTTACTCTTGCGACGTACTTGGAGGTACTCTCCAACTTAAAAACTAACGACTTGTAATAGCTAAAAATGACGTAAATACTGATGCAATATTGTTCAGTACACTGCCCTCAGTCACAAATTAAAATATCAGTTCTTATACCCAAAACATCCAGTATGTGGCCGGTGAACTTCAAATACACTCCGCTATAGGATAAGTGATTGTTCATTTCATCGAAACAATAAGCAATGTATTTGTTTCGATGTAGCACTTGGTCTGCTGTCCAACAATTTTCATATTCCAGTGGCATTGTTTTCATAATTTTTAAGTGTTCGACGTCGAGTTTTCTGAGCAGTGCACATATGGGAACTGAGAAGGACAGGGAACTGTTGGCATCCGGTGGCTCGTTACAGAGAAATTGCGTTGCGTTTGATATCTTACCCCCATTCATTTTTGTGTCTGTATTGCACTGAACATATTTAAACATCAGTGCAAATGTTGCCGGTATGTTGTGTGTCTTGTTTGTAACAAACATCTTGCATTATATTACAGAACTTGCGCTCAGTACTGCTCAGTTCTCTCTAGGGCCTGTTTTTCCGACAGTGTCGATTGTTCGTTGACAATGACTGATAAAGAATTTGGCCGATATGAACATCGTGTCTCGCTTTACTGAAAACACCAAAAAGGCGCTACAACGACGCAATGTGGTGCTGTTGCCACAGCGACACCAACTACATCACATCACATTGTTCTTGCATACTAGGGCTGCTGCATTATTATATGTTTTATGTTGTAGGCTCTCTCACTCCTTCCACTGTATTTTCGCAGAATCAAAAGTGACCGGGATAACAAACCGAATAAATCGTAATTATATTATTACTAATGAAGGAGCCGCTGTAGACCACAAGTCTCCACGGGTCTCCACGGATCCCTTATTCCAAAACACTCAGAAACGACCCGTGAAGAACCTCCAAAATTTGCTGCTAGGTTTCTGGGTCACACTGTGCGTTATTTTAGTCTTACTGTAATTGATTTTCAAGCATACTTTCGTTCTATCCCTAAGGTTCTCCATTGGTTGTTGAAATGTCTCTGCAGTAGAGGCAAACAGTACAGTTCTACCAGAAGCCGGGATGCGTCTTAGTTATGTGTTACTAATATGTAGTTCTTCTGAGATTTTCTAGTTCAAAGGTCCTCTAGAAATGCTGAGAATAGATTTCTCACATTAAATCTCCCTGATTCCTCTTTTAATTCTAAGTTTCTAACTTACTGATGAGCAATGGAAGCTGCAGCTTTAACTCATATACTCTTCTGCACATTATCGTAATTCGCTGTAATGTTACTTTCATCACACTGGAGGGCACAGTGGTCAAAACTCGCTTTGGTTGCAGCCTCGTTCTTTTCAGTCTTTACTATCATCATCGGGTAATAAATGAAACATAAAAAATACAGAAAAGATAGGCACCTTCAGCAGATATAATGATATAATACAATTATAAGAAATTAACATAATCGACCATCAGCGTACTGTCAAGGTGACCTTACACTACGGATCGATTATATTTACTATAGTTATATTACGTCTTTACGCCTATTGTGTGTGTCTATCTTCGTTATAAGATTTTTATGTTTCGTATACTGGTTTAGAACGACAGACATATATGATATATATCTAAAATGTTAATACAAAATGGTTTCAACCTAGTGATACATACTTATTGCTCCGTTGTGAGCGTTCCTTCGAGACTTGCAAGGATCCGTTGCATTATATCCGCTTCTAAAGGCAGGTCCTTCCATCGACGAAAATACAGTGTTCCTTTCCTGTATACCTACAGTTAGGGAGACCAGACTGTGAATTCACTGAAGAAACCATCCGTGTCATTGCCTCAAGTATTTTCGGTTGACAATGAAAATCCATGCGTACTTCTTTGTGGAACGTTTACACAACAACGTACACTACATACAATTCACTGTTTCTCCTGTGGTTCGCTGTGGACTGTTATTATTCGTGTACACAATATTCGTTGTGAAATTCGGGAGAATTCTCTGATCTTCATTATTATAAGCTGTAATCCACTCAACGTCGAATGTCAAATATGCATGACAAATCTGAAGCAAAGTTAAGTGAAGAAAAATTTATTGGACCGATTACAGAAAACACAATGTAAATAGGGATAATTCTCTACGTTAATACCCGGATTGAATGTAGGATCACAAAGTTTGTAATAATACGGTGATGAGTGTATATGCTACCCTTTGAAATCTATAAATTCGTGAAGAGGATTACATGGTAAGAGAAAGCTAGACACACTCCGGTACTCGCAGAGCTGCGTCGCACGTTCCGCTACACCCCATTTGTGCTCGAGGACCAAAGAGTGACCTCGTCACAAGCGGACGACCGTATTGTGCATCAAAAGCTCCGCCGATCCTTTGTTTCCGTGGCTCGCCTCTCAAAACATGTTGATGCAACGGCAGCTCTAATGAATAGGAGAATGGTGACAGAGATCGATTCAAAGCCTGACTTAAGCCCACAACTGGCATTTCCTCGTACAGTAGAATTATTCAGATTATGACAAGTGACACCATCCGAGGTTTCCAGAAATATAGATGAAGTGGAAAAGTGTACCGTCTTATCATCACCTGATCTCATCGATGTCTTCGGACCAAAGAAGCGTTAGTCATGAGAGAATAACAATTGGCCAAGTGTTTCTTAGAAGTATGTCACACTGACGACATCTACAGTAGTGGATGGAGATAAATGGCACGTCTCTCTCGCCTTTATAAAACACACATTATCCCTCAACACCCACCACCTATGAAAAATATTTACGAGCCGCACATTAATTATTTCTAATGATACGTTGGAATCACCCAGTTTTGAATTATGTAAAAAAGATTACTGTTTAACATTCCGTCGACAAAGAGATCATCATGGACAAAGCGCAAACTCGGACTAGGGAACAATAGCGAAGGAAATCGGGCGTGTCTTTGTCAAAGCAATCATCCCAGATCATCCCAGCATTTACCTTAAGCGATTTAGGGAAGCCACGGAAACCCTAACGCTGGATGATCAGATGGGGATACGATCTGCTGTCTTCGCGAATCAGCGATCAGACTCGTACAAATGCATTGTCTTGTACTGTAAGGACAGTCCGTCCGCATGTTACCTAAAATGATAATAAAGCAGCTTTGATCTCTTAAGCACGCATCAGCAGGGAGATGTAAATCCATAGCATAGCCTAACTGCTATACAAATAAAATAACTATACAGTTAGTACATAATCCCTTCACACCACTTTAAAAAAATCCATTTGGCTATGGCCAGCTTCATATTATACGACTATCCCGACTTCTATGCGCAGTAGCTCCATATGTAATTATTTGGTTCAAATGGTTCAAATGGCTCTGAGCACTATGGGACTTAACATCTGTGGTCATCAGTCCCCTAGAACTTAGAACTACTTAAACCTAACTAACCTAAGGACATCACACACATCCATGCCCGAGGCAGGATTCGAACCTGCGACCGTAGCAGTCGCGCGGTTCCGGACTGAGCGCCTAGAACCGCTAGACCACCGCGGCCGGCGTAATTATTTGTTTCGACGTAGTTCACATCACAATTATTAGTTTTAAACGTTGCGCTATGATGTTCCGTGCAGCTTTGATTAAATGGTGATCTGTCTAGGCTAGAAACTATCCTACAATCAAGAAAAAGAAATACTCCAAAGCCAGAATATAACATAACTCGAAACTTCTGTTATGGATAATTTTGACAGGAAAAGCTACCTACAAGTCCTCTGTTGTTCATACTCACACGAAATCACACCAAACGTAGGCTAATAAGAGAAAAGCTAAAGTTTCTCAAGTACTGTGACTGATTTGGAGCAGCCTTTTATATATTTTTCCATTTCATTTAACATTAAGACATTTAATACGCAGATTGTTTACAGCGAGTATTCCACTAAAGTTATGAAATACCTTTATGAACCACTGTAATTGCGTAGAAATCCCATACAGATCACACATTACTCGTTTATAATCTAGAAGATATCGTACGCAGAGCAAAACCGCCTACACAGTATCCTAAACTAGAGAGTAAGATAGGCATTGCAAATAGGGCCATTGTTTCAGTGTACGGTCAAGTTACAAGTCACTGGACTGCCAAAAATCGAAAATAAGAACGTTGAGGGACTGTAGACTAAGCTGTACAACAATCATAACAGAAAACATCTACGGCACATAAATCGGATAATATGCGAAGACCGTACTTGTCCGGATCAAAGTTAGTGTAGATGGTGTGGGGGGGGGGGGGGGGGTGGGAAGATGTGGCTGAAGCTAGTTTCTTGAAAGGAAAAGAAATGGAGGAAACATCCGGAAAACTGTGTTTAATAATCTCCTAAAGTGCTAAACCGCCATTTTATAACAGGTATATAAAATATATTTAACACAGAGAGTATAATTTGTATGAGATTTATATATGTTCATGTCAGTCATGGGAATACTACACTCGCACATAGTTTTTGTCATCGATATATACTACCAAGAAAAACAAAGAACCATTACGAGTTGAAGATACAACTTTACTTGAAGCTTTTAGGTCCTAGAATCACCTAGGATTTTCAGTTGAAAGAAGAATAGCACCTAAAGACGACATTCGCAACAAATGGCTCTAAAAAAACGCCAGAACATATAACCGATATCGACTAGTAGTGTTTCCAAACAGATAGTGAACTGTGCTGTCTGCCGGTTTGTGAAGATCCTAATTTATCTCCAGGGGTGGGAGGGGGGGGGGAGAAGGAAAGATCGCCTGCTCTATCATTTCTTGGGTACACCCTTGAAATAAACTAATTCGTGCATGAAGAAGGAAGAAGGCTGCAAGGAATTCTCAGCCACTACTGAAAGCAAAGCGAAAACTTAGAGTTTACAAGATCAGAAAAACAGAAATGGCAAGTCCCAGAAAGTAAGGACGAATCAGGGTGCCTTATCTCAGGTAATGAGTTTTATACATTTTACCCGCCTGCCGTTTCTCGCCGAGTTGTGGCTTTAGATCACTCAAAGAGAAGAGTTAATACTACAGATAAAGGTCCTATGACGCGAACATTTACAACAAAAAGGAAATATATAAGAAAATCTAACAGCAGAAAATCTCACTCGTGCTCAGTCTCAGAACAGTTAATAGAGTATTCACAACCAAGTTCTGAGAGATCACGAATACAACAGGGATATCCTCATAACTAGTATTCTGAAGGCTCTGTTACATCAGTCAGTCATGTAATGAAAAGAAAATACCAACAGAAACTATTTTGGAATGCATTAACGTGGGCATAGGGTAAATATGTCCTACATTATCAGTTTTCCTATGTTGTTCGTTTTACCGTCTTAACAACGACAGCAATTTTCGGCTGGAGCATTCCTATAACGAGGTTTTTCTCAAATAGACAAGAAAATCGACTAATAAAATTTCGTGATTTCGCTGAATGAAATGCAATCCATGGAATACAGCTGCTGGTCTCCAATTAGATCAAAGTTGCTCGTGATCAGTTAATGTATTAAACACCTTAAAATATTTCACCCCTTGTTTGCTCACCTAGCACTCAGAAAATTGCGATTAAACATCTAAACAAAGAAAGAAATTATAAAAACATACAGTATAGTAAGTAGAGTTTAAAGAAATATGTAAGGAAAGTAAAGTATTCTGAACTTTTGCAAACCTGTAGCGCTGAGATAACGAAGTACTGAGAAATGATTCTGTGCGTTTAACTCACCTGTGGCTGTGGAGACTGCAATAGTGAATGTAACAGCAAATTCTTCAGTTTAAGAGCCGAGTGGACATCCCTAAAAAATCCGTTCATACAAGTTGGGCAGACAAATATAGGTACAAAGAAGATAGCGAGGAAAAAAATTGGGTAAAATATTTCAGATAATCGGGAAACGAAGAAAACACAAAAAGTTTCAGGAAAAGAAAGCAATACAGCAATACAAGTCAAAGTAATGACATCAGTTGGAAGCGCAAGCAAGCCAAAACGAAATGACTGCAGGAAAAGTGTGAACGGTCGTCAGAAGAACAGATTCAGCTCACAGAAAACGAAAATTACTCTCTATGAAATTAAAAGCGAAAGCAATTCCTTTGTTAAATGCAAATGAGAGAATGGGTAGGTGGAAAAAGTACTTGAAGGCCTCTACGAGGGGGAGGAACTGTCTAATAACGTGACAGAAGAAAAATTAGAGTTTTTATGGAAGACGTAGAGGATCCAGTACTAAGAGGTTAACAGAGCTTTGGAAGACTTGCAGTCAAATGTGGCAGAATGGAAAGATAACATTTCTTAGGAAGTTCTAACATCAAGAGGAAAATATCAAACTAAAGATGATACAGGTAAATGTTTAAGATCTATGACGCTGCATACAACTCTGTCGGAACCGGAAGAACACCATTCACAAAATCCCAATTACAGGAAAGGCATAAAGAACTACCCAACAATTAGCTCATGCATCCAAGTTGGTTACAAGAAAAATGCGACAGAAGAATGGAAAAGAATAACTGAGGATCTACTAGATGACAATTTTATTTTAGGAAACGCATTTCTGAAGTTGTGCTTGATAATAGAGGCAAATCTCAAGAAAAATCAATACAGCTTCATAGGATTGGGTAATCTAAATTTGATAAAGTAATACTGTGCAAGACAATTTAAATTATCGTAAAAATAAGTATCAGCTGTAGGGAAAGATGGATATTATATAACATGCATAATGGTCAAGTGAGATCACTAAGAATGGATAGCAGTAGATAGGTGCTTGGATCGAACAGAATGTAAGGCAGTCTTCCTCCACTACCGAGCGACCTGTATATCGAAAACGACATGTGGGAAATACACTCCTGGAAATGGAAAAAAGAACACATTGACACCGGTGTGTCAGACCCACCATACTTGCTCCGGACACTGCGAGAGGGCTGTACAAGCAATGATCACACGCACGGCACAGCGGACACACCAGGAACCGCGGTGTTGGCCGTCGAATGGCGCTAGCTGCGCAGCATTTGTGCACCGCCGCCGTCAGTGTCAGCCAGTTTGCCGTGGCATACGGAGCTCCATCGCAGTCTTTAACACTGGTAGCATGCCGCGACAGCGTGGACGTGAACCGTGTGTGCAGTTGACGGACTTTGAGCGAGGGCGTATAGTGGGCATGCGGGAGGCCGGGTGGACGTACCGCCGAATTGCTCAACACGTGGGGCGTGAGGTCTCCACAGTACATCGATGTTGTCGCCAGTGGTCGGCGGAAGGTGCACGTGCCCGTCGGCCTGGGACCGGACCGCAGCGACGCACGGATGCACGCCAAGACCGTAGGATCCTACGCAGTGCCGTAGGGGACCGCACCGCCACTTCCCAGCAAATTAGGGACACTGTTGCTCCTGGGGTATCGGCGAGGACCATTCGCAACCGTCTCCATGAAGCTGGGCTACGGTCCCGCACACCGTTAGGCCGTCTTCCGCTCACGCCCCAACATCGTGCAGCCCGCCTCCAGTGGTGTCGCGACAGGCGTGAATGGAGGGACGAATGGAGACGTGTCGTCTTCAGCGATGAGAGTCGCTTCTGCCTTGGTGCCAATGATGGTCGTATGCGTGTTTGGCGCCGTGCAGGTGAGCGCCACAATCAGGACTGCATACGACCGAGGCACACAGGGCCAACACCCGGCATCATGGTGTGGGGAGCGATCTCCTACACTGGCCGTACACCACTGGTGATCGTCGAGGGGACACTGAATAGTGCACGGTACATCCAAACCGTCATCGAACCCATCGTTCTACCATTCCTAGACCGGCAAGGGAACTTGCTGTTCCAACAGGACAATGCACGTCCGCATGTATCCCGTGCCACCCAACGTGCTCTAGAAGGTGTAAGTCAACTACCCTGGCCATCAAGATCTCCGGATCTGTCCCCCATTGAGCATGTTTGGGACTGGATGAAGCGTCGTCTCACGCGGTCTGCACGTCCAGCACGAACGCTGGTCCAACTGAGGCGCCAGGTGGAAATGGCATGGCAAGCCGTTCCCCAGGACTACATCCAGCATCTCTACGATCGTCTCCATGGGAGAATAGCAGCCTGCATTGCTGCGAAAGGTGGATATACACTGTACTAGGGCCGACATTGTGCATGCTCTGTTGCCTGTGTCTATGTGCCTGTGGTTCTGTCAGTGTGATCATGTGATGTATCTGACCCCAGGAATGTGTGAATAAGGTTTCCCCTTCCTGGGACAATGAATTCACGGTGTTCTTATTTCAATTTCCAGGAGTGTATAAGAAACGCTCAGAAGTCTACCATAGGGAGCCGTCCACGACAAAACCTGCATAGTACGACAGAAACAGGAATACTTCCTACATGTAACTGAGGACGTTGTGTGTGCTACTCCGAAATGAAGAGGCTGGCACCGCAGAGGAAGTTGCGGCGGGCTGCGTAAGTGGAAAAGATACTGTGGCATTTGAATGAGGCATAAGTGGGTTTGAATCATCGATACTTTTGCGTAAGGGATAAAGTAGGATGTATCTGTAGTTCTCGGAAACACTGTTTCGTCGGTCAGCTTTACATACGACTAAGGGGGACGTAAGTGGAAACGAAGATCCTTGTGTAGAGGCCTGTGCATGACTGCCGGATCAAACATAAGTTGGACATCCCATCAGTGGGAAAGAAAGTTAAGGCAAAATGCACCGTCGACGACAAGGTCATCACAGACGGAAATCGAAGTTAGTCAATACAAGTAGGGGGGAAAATATTTCTATTCTCAGTTTCAGCGGAAATGAGGCAGCTGTTTCCTTAAGCGCTTCAGCAAAACCGTGGAAAAATTAAATATGAATGACTGCAGGAACGTTTGAACACTTATTCTTCTTGATGCTATCAGCAGTAGGTTAGCTGTATGTAAGTTCGTAAAGGGTTGAACATTGAACGATGTAGATGGTGACGATAATGGTGGAGACGATAATTTTATAGCTGTGATCATCGCAGCTCCAGAGCTCCACCACAGTAGTAGGTGATGACACTTTTATTATTCGGAGTGCCATTTTTGTTAATTCGGTTATTTACCGTAAGCGCGTTATAGTTTTCAAATGGTTCAAATGTCTCTGAGCACTATGAGACTTAACTTCTGAGTTCATCAGTCCCCTAGAACTTAGAACTACTTATACCTAACTTACCTAAGGACATCACACACATCCATGCCCGAGGCAGGATTCGAACCTGCGACCGTAGCAGTAGCGCGGTTCCAGACTGTTGCGCCTAGAGCCCCTCGGTCACCCTGGCCGGCTATAGTTTTCAACTTCTATGCTCTATCCAACTGCACTATTTGTACATGCCGTACATGGTCTACACCTTCTTAAAAACTAGTGATGCTCTACAGGCAGTGTGTGTTTTTGGATAACAACTGTGTAAAATGTATTTTGCTGTACGCCGAGATGTACAGGCCTTGCACAAGTCAATGATTTTTTTTCCACTTAAGGAGTTCTTGTATATTTCATTACTTAATTTTCATAATCTGCAGTGGCATTCTTGAGGAAACGATGCCAAAGTTACTCAAGGAGTGTCTGAATTGAATGGAACGCTTCTACATGTACATAAGCACTCGGTAATTAACACGTAAGCGCCTGGCAGAAGCTTCATCCACCTACTTTCACTCTATTTTTTTACCGTTCCACTCTCGAACAGCGTGCAGGAAAAATGAACACTTAAATCTTCCGATGGGAGCTCTGATTTCTCTTGTATTATTACGATGGTCTGTTCTCCCTGTGTAGGTGGTCCCCAAAAAAATATTTTCACTTTCTCTGGAGAAATTTGTACAACGAAATTTAGTGAATGTATCTCGCCGCGGCGAAAAATGCCTTTGTTTTAACGGTCGCACACCAGTTCACTTACCCGTAACGCTGTCTGCCCTACTTCGCGATAACACGAAACGAGCCGAACTACGTTGAACTTATCAATTGATTTACCAGGGGATGGACAAGCACAATGTAGGCAGTCTCTTTAGTGGATTTGTTGCATTTTCTACGTGTCCTGCCATAAAACTCAGTTTTTGGTTCGCCTTCCCTCACAACATTTTCTGTGTAATAGTTCCAATTCAAGTTGTTCATAATCGTTATCCCTAGGTATTTAGTTGTATTGAAAGCATTTATATTTGTGTGATTCATTCTGTAACCCAAATTTGGCGCACTCCTTGTAGTACTGACGTGCATTACCTCAAACTTTTCATAATTTATGGTCAATCACCACTTTTCACACGCTACAGATACTTTGTCTAAATCATTTTGCAATTTCCTTTGATCTTGTGATGACTTTACTAGATTGTAAATGGCAGCATCTTCATCATCTAAAATGGCTGATCAGCTTGTCTCCAAATCGTTTACATAGATTAGAAGCAGCAGAGGACTTATAACATTTTTGTCGGGGAACGTCTCCGGCCGGGGTGGCCGAGCGGTTCTAGGCGCTACAGCCTGGAACCCCGCAATCGCCAAGGTCGCAGGTTCACATCCTGCCTCGGGCATGGATGTGTGTGATGTCCTTAGGTTAGTTAGGTTTAAGTAGTTCTAAGTTCTAGGGGACTGATGACCTCAGAAGTTAAGTCCCATAGTGCTCAGAGCCATTTTACTGGGGGAATGTCAGATAAGACATCTCTTTTACTCAATGACTTCCTGTCAGTTATTATGAACTGTAATATTTCTGACAGGAAATCTCGAATCCAGTTGCATAACTGAGACGATACTCCACAGGCACGGAATTTTATTAGATGCCGCTTGTGATGAGTGGTATCAAAATCCGTCTCGAAATCTAGAAATATGGAATCAGTTTGAGATCTCCTGTCGATAGCACTCGTTACTTCATGAGAGTGAAGATTCAGTTGTGCTGCACAAGAATGATATTTTCTGAATCCGAGCTATGTTCAATAGATCGAGTTCACCCAAGTACCTCATAATGGACAATACGTGTTCCAAACTACTTCTGCCAGTCTGCTTCAGTTACATGGGCTAATTCAGCGGATTACTCCGATTTCTTTTCTTGAGTATTAGTGTGACCTGTGCAAATTCCAGTCTTCAGGTACGGATCTTTCGTCTTGCGAACGGGATTGTATAAGATTAATAAGTGTGGAGCTATTATTTCAGCATACCCCGAAAGGAATCTAATTGGTATAATTATTTATATGAATTCCATGTATGTGAAGATGTAGCTGAGTTAAAGTCTAATTTGATGCCTGCTGCATCTCATACTGTTGTTTTTCGCGATGTAAGAACGTATGAATATACACTACTGGCCATTAAAATTGCTACACCGAGAAGAAATGCAGATGATAAACGGGTATTCATTGGACAAATATATTATACTAGAACTGACATGTGATTACATTTTCACGCAATTTAGGTGCATAAATCCTGAGAAGTCAGTACCGAGAACAACCGCCTCTGGCCGTAATAACGGCCGTGATATGCCTGGGCATTGAGTCAAACAGAGCTTGGATGACGTGTACAGGTACAGCTGTCTATGCAGCTTCAACACGATACCACACTTCATGAAGAGTAGTGACTGGCGTATTGTGACGAGCCACTTGCTCGGCCGCCATTCACCAGACGTTTTCAATTGATGAGAGATCTGGAGAAAGTGCTGGCCAGGGCAGCAGTCGATCATTTTCTGTATCCAGAAAGGCCCGTACAGGACCTGCAACATGCGGTCGTGCATTATCCTGCTGAAATGTAGGGTTTCACAGGGATCGAATGAAGGGAGAGCCACGGGTCGTAACACATCTGAAATGTAACGTCCACTGTTCAAAGTGCCGTCAATGCGAACAAGAGGTGACCGAGACGTGTAACCAGTGGCACCCCATACCATCACGCCATGTGATACGCCAGTATGGGGATGACGAAGACACGCTTCCAATGTGCGATCACCGCGATGTCGCCAAACACGGATGCGACCATCATGATGCTGTAAACAGAACCTGGATTAACCCGAAGAAATAAGGTTTTGCCATTCGTGCACCCAGGTTCGTCGTTGAGTACACCAGTTCAGGCGCTCCTGTCTGTGATGCAGTGTCAAGGGTAACCGCAACCGTGGTCTCCGAGCTGATAGTCCATGCTGCTGCAAACGTCGTCGCACTGTTCGTGCAGATGGTTGTTGTCTTGCAAACGTGCTCATGTGTTGATTCAGGGATCGAGACGTGGCTGCACGATCCGTTACAGCCATGCGGATAAGATGCCTGTCATCTCGTCTGGTAGTGATACGTGGCCGTTGGGATCCAGCACGGAGTTCCGTGTTACCCTCTTGAATCCACCGATTCCATATTCTGCTAACAGTCATTGGATCTCGACCAACGCGAGCAGCAATGTCGCGATACGATAAATCGCAATCGCATTGGGCTACAATCTGACATTTATCAAAGTCGGAAACGTGATGGTACGCATTTCTCCTCCTTACACGAGGCATCAAAACAACGTTTCACCAGGCAACGCCGGTCAACTGCTGTTTGTGTATGAGAAATCGGTTGGAAACTTTCCTCATGTCAGCACGTTGTAGGTGTCGCCACCGGCGCCAACCTTGTGTGAATGCTCTGAAAAGCTAATCATTTGCATATCATAGCATCTTCTTCCTGTCGGTTAAATTTCGCGTCTGTAGCACGTCATCTTCATGGTGTAGCAATTTTAATGGCCAGTAGTGTAATTAAATGCACTAAGTGACAACATATCAGTATAAATTTCCCGATTGAACTGTCAGTGGTCTAATCATGTGGTACAGTAGAACTGTCACATTTCTTTCCACTAAATGCGCTGTAGTAGAGTCGTGTGGATGGAGGCGCGGAAAGTATTTTCCCCAGCATTTTATTTTCTTGCGTGACTGCAGTTGGCTGCAGCTAAGTACGACAGTTTTTGGCGGTACACTCTGGCACGTGCAGCTCCACATCGAGTTTAGGTGTAGATGACAGGTTCGTGTGTAACAGGAGGTGACGCACTAACCTTTCGGCATGCTGAAACTGAGTTTTCGAACCAGGTTGTTGTCTACGTAAGCCTTGATCGCAACAGACACATTCATACTTGTCCCGGCCATAGAGAGCTTTGTGTTCACCCACATAAACCGTCTCAACGTCGGACGAGAGAATGGCGAGCGAGCTCTTTTCAGCGGAGGCCGTGAAATAGCAGACAAGTAACAAGGGTCGCCTGTGCTCTGCTGCTCCTACTTCACTTTCTTAAGCAAAGCGAAGAGCGCCCTCTGCCAGCCAAGGAGATCGCTCTTTATAACGGTCATTAAGTTGAGAACAAGCACGCCAATCGGCTGTTGGGCCGGCTTTACGGCGGCAGTAAAGCGGTGCTCGGGACAGAGCAGCATGGCCAATTCCTGCCGCAACTGCGGCGCGCGATCTGCACTCTTCATGTCCCCACGTATCTAAGGAGAGCAGTTCTCTGGCCGCACGGCGACAGCACCTGCGCTTCCAAGTGCACTTCACGACATACTTGGCGGTATAGTGCCACGGGTGTGCCGTTAACAGACAGAGCGGTAACCCAGGGCTGTATGATACCACCACAGTCTTCGCTCCGCATTCACTGGAAACTCCTCTCTGTGTGTGTGTGTGTGTGTGTGTGTGTGTGTGTGTCGGCTCGTGGTCTCGCGGTAGCGTTCTCGCTTCCAGAGCACGGGGTCCCGGGTTCGATTCCCGGCGGGGTCAGGGATTTTCACTTGCCTCGAGATGACTGGGTGTTGTTGTGTCGTCTTCATCATCAACGTTCATCCCCATTACGGTCGGTGGAGGGCAATGGCAAACTATCTCCACTGGGACCTTGCCTAGTACAGTGGTGCAGATCTCCCGCATCGTTCAAAAAATGGTTCAAATGGCTCTGAGCACTATGGGACTTAACTGCTGAGGTCATCAGTCCGCTAAAGCTTAGAGCTACTTAATCCTAACTATGGACATCACACACATCCATGCCCGAGGCAGGATTCGAACCTGCGACCGTAGCAGTCGCGCGGTTTCAGACTGTAGCGCCTAGAACCGCACGGCCACTCCGGCTGGCTCCCGCATCGTTGCCCTACGCTCTGTCAAGGAGTATGGGACTTCATCGTCACCCTGCGTGTGTGTGTGTGTGTGTGTGTGATCTGGAAAGACGAGTGAGTGCAATTCTCGCTATAAAACAAATATCTTTGATCACACAAGACAAGCGAGTGGAATGCTCGTTCTTTTCCATGAGTTTTTAATATCACTGACCGTTGAGTTCGGCCAGTACACACAACGAAAGAACTACCACAATGAGAAAAATAACTTGGGTGTACCACAGATTATATTTGTTATTTGTATGTCGCCTAACCACGGAAAAGCTGTTGGGTAGCGAGTGCTCCACAAATCTAAGTCAAGACTGATACTAACAGATATTTTTGCACTTAAAGATTGACAAAATTGACGATGTTTTCGAAAACCTCAAATGAAATTACGAAATGACGCTAAAACTGTGAGGAGGTACCAAATTGTACGTAAGACTACATGGAGAAAACACAGCAAGATCTCACCTGGGCAGCTCGCGAATTCACAGTAAACGACTCAAGAAGAGGCCTCCGGTCGTAACCGATGAAGCAACACAAGTTGTGTGGTAAAGCAAGGGGAACTAGCGAGCTGCTCAAGGTACGCATCGCGCCACAGCAATTTGCGACGCTTACGTTTCCCCAAATCATCTAGTGTACGCCAATCAGCACCAGACAGCTGCTCGGAGATGAATCACCCTGAACCTGTGTCCACAGCCCTCAACCATCCACTATACATGGATAGGACGAATCAATGTCCTCGCTATTCTGCTGAATGATAATATCGCTTATTTCACGAAAAAAATATTGGAACACAGCAGAAACACGGCACTCTTGGGTACAAAACACGCATTAACAGACGCAAGGTTCAAATGGCTCTGAGCAGTATGGGACTTATCTTCTGAGGTAATCATTCCCCTAGAACTTAAAACTACTTAAACCTAACTAACCTAAGGACATCACACACACCCATGCCCGAGGCAGGATTCGAAGCGGCGACCGTAGCGGTTGTGCGGTTCCAGACTGTAGCGCCTAGAACCGCTCGGCCACCCCGGCCGGCCAAACGCAAGGTTGGTACCATCCTGGAGCAGTGTCTCTTCCTTTGATTGTGATCACTGAGTCAAGCGCAGTGGTGGGGTCGCTTATTTAGATGGAATAACAAAAGTCTTCCAACAAACGCAACCGTTTCCAGAATTAGATTTTCACTCTGTAGCGGAGTGTGCGCTGATATTGTAAGTAGGCTGTTAATATTTTCTTATTGGCAACGTTACGTAGCGCTCTGTATGAAAATCACTGGCTGTGCTGTGTGCAGTCTGTGGCTAGTTTGCATTGTTGTCTGGCATTGTAGTGTTGGGCAGCTGGATGTTAACAGCGCGTAGCGTTGCGCAGTTGGAGGTGAGCCGCCAGCAGTGGTGGATGTTGGGAGAGAAATGGCGGAGTTTTGAAATTTGTAAGACTGGATGTCATGGCTCTGAGCACTATGGGACTCAACTGCTGAGGTCATTAGTCCCCTAGAACTTAGAACTAGTTAAACCTAACTAACCTAAGGACATCACAAACATCCATGCCCGAGGCAGGATTCGAACCTGCGACCGTAGCGGTCTTGCGGTTCCAGACTGCAGCGCCTTTAACCGCACGGCCACTTCGGCCGGCTGGATGTCATGAACTGCTATGTACGAGGGCCGTTCAGAAAGTAACCTCCGGTTGATTTAAAAAAATACACCAAGTTAAATAAAAATATTTTAATATATACATCTTACAACTACATCTTTGCACTATTTTTCTACATAGTCTCCATAGCGATTGAGGCACTTATCGTATCTCTTCACAAGCTTTGAAATTCCTTCTGCATAAAAATCACCCGCTTGTGCCTGGAGCCAGCCTGTGACCGCATCTTTGAGCTCTTCGTCGTCATCAAACCGCTGTGACCCGAGCCATTTCTTCAAATGCATGAAGAGGTGATAATCACTTGGCGCCAGGTCTGGGCTGTAAGGTGGATGGTTGATAACGTCCCACTTGAAGGACTCAAGAAGGGCCGTTGTTCTGCGAGCAGAGTGAGGACGGGCTTTATCGTGCAAAAAAACGATACCAGAAGTCAGCATACCACGGCGTTTGTTCTGTATAGCCCGTCGTAACTTTTTTATTGTTTCACAGTACACGTCTTGATTAATGGTCGTACCACGTTCCATGAATTCAACCAACAACACCCCTTTGGCATCCCAAAACACCGTTGCCATAAGTTTTCTGGCAGAAAAATCTTGCGAGGCTTTTCTTGGTTTGGTAGGCGAATTTGAATGTGCCCACGTCTTTGATTGTTCTTTTGTCTCAGGGTTCACGTACTTAATCCAGGTTTCGTCACCGGTCACGATTCTGTTTAACAATGGTTCTCCTTCGTCCTCATAACGTGACAGAAAGTCTAATGCAGAGGCCATTCTTTGAGTTTTGTGGTGGTCGGTAAGAATTTTGGGCACCCATCGTGCACAGAACTTACGGTAACCCAATCTTGCTGTCACTATCTCGTACAAGAGAGTCTTAGAAATCTGTGGAAAACCAGTAGACAACTCCGATATCGAGAAACGTCGATTTTCACGAACTTTTGCATCAACTGTCTGAACGAGTTCGTCAGTCACCAATGATGGTCTACCACTCCTCTCTTCATCATGAACGTTTTCTCGTCCACTTTTAAATAAACGTACCCATTCACGGACAACTCCTTCACTCATAACTCTTGGTCCGTACACGGGACAAAGCTCACGATGAATAGCTGCTGCAGAATATCCTTTGGCTGTAAAAAACCTTATGACAGCACGCACTTCACATTTGGCGGGGTGTTCTATTGCAGCACACATTTCAAACTGCCACAAAAACTAAACTAGCGCAGGTACGACGTTCACTCGACCACGGCTTGATGCCGACTGACCTGTTGAGTACGTGAACGCACAGATGGCGTCGCTACTCCCCCCACAACCCGCACTGTGACCGATCGGAGGTTACTTCCTGAACCGCCCTCGTATATTATGATTTTTCAACACTATTAAGGTAAATACATTGTTTGTTCTCTATCAAAATCTTTCATTTGCTAACTATGCCTATCAGTAGTTAGTGCCTTCAATAGTTTGAATCTTTTATTTAGCTGGCAGTAGTGGCGCTCGCTGTGGTGATTTGTGAAAGGTATAGGTTAATGATAGTCAGGGCCATTCTTTTGTAGGGATTATTGAAAGTCAGATTGCGTTGTGCTAAAAATATTGTGTGTCAGTTTAAGGACAGTCATGTATAATTGTTCTAAGGGGACGTTTCATAATATGAAACTTCCTGGCGGATTAAAACTGTGTGCCGGGCCGAGACTCGAACTCGGGACCTTTGCCTTTCGCGGGCAAGTGCTTGGTAGCTCAGTTGGCAGAGAGCTTGCCCGCCTAAGGCAAAGGTCCCGAGTTCGAGTCTCGGCCCGGCACACAGTTTTAATCTGCCAAGAAGTTTCAAACGCCACCGTCTTTCTTATGCTGGCCGGATAGTGCCCTGGCACCTCGGGCTTTGATATTTATTCAGAAATGACAAGTACTCAGTTATTCTGTAAGGGTGGCAGTGGTGGCTAGTCGCCCCCTACCCTCAGCTAGCCAGGCGCCTGTGCCGTCATAACAAGCACGAAAGAAGCAGCAGTTTCACTTCCACGAAAACTGCCTTCGCCCATGGGAAGACTTGCTTTTCCTAATGAGATTCACTGACAGCCTGGCTCTGAGAACACACTGGAAGTGCACATTCCAGGTCGAAAACTACTTTTCTCCCGAGCACAGATCAAGTTCTCGCAGTAGGTATAGTAACTACGCAATAGTGGGAGAAAATGAAATCGCTCACTGACTGTGACCCGTTTGGAGCAGAGAATTGGTAATTGGTGTAAATCTATGTAAAACAGATAATTTACACCTACATCTATACTGTGCAAACCATTTTATTTTACGTCCCACTATCAACTGTCTCCTTTAATGTTTCATTCATGACTGGTGAGTGGGAAGAACAGACGTCCATATGAATTTTAATTTTTCTGATTTTATAACCATACTCATTTCGCGAGATGTGTGTGGGGAAAAATATATGTTCCTTGAGTATTCTTGGAATTTTAGAAGTAAGCCACTCCGTGATATCCAACGCCTCTCTCGAAACACTAGGCAGAAGAGTTCGATGATCAACTCCATGATCGTCTTCTCTAGTCCCTGTCTTAATCAATACTGTAAACTAGCTAAAGTTTAACACTAGTATCAATTTACTTCTTTTGTGTCCAAATAGCCGGCCGCGGTGGTCTAGCGGTTCAGGCGCTGCAGTCCGGAACCGCGGGACTGCTACGGTCGCAGGTTCAAATCCTGCCTTGGGCATGGGTGTGTGTGATGTCCTTAGGTTAGTTAGGTTTAAGTAGTTCTAAGTTCTAGGGGACTTATGACCTAAGATGTTGAGTCCCATAATGCACAGAGCCATTTGAACCATTTTGAGTCCAAATTACACTGATGTCCATTATAATTACAAATCCAGGAAGGATAGTAAATAACGTAATCTTACTTATTGTGCAGCTGTAGTATAACGGGAAGAGAACATGGTTAAACTTGTGGGTGTTGGGTGTGTACAGAATGCGAAACCTACTACACAAAGCTGCCACTTCCTGCAAAAAACTTGGCTCTAACTCGGGTGAATATCGAGCCGAATGAATCTTCAGTAACAGGTGCGCGTACATCATTCTATGGTGCTTCAATTCTGTGAGAGAGTTAATGACTCGTATCAGCTGGCAAGTCGTAGATTGCCATTCTCTCAGTAAGCCATAACCAGCTGCTTTCACTGTGTGTGACATCTGGAGGACACTCCAGCCAGAGCCATAGCTGGACACGCTCTTTGTAGAGGAAGGACAGGACGCTACGGGCAACAAGCGGTCTTGCGTTATTTTGTTGAAATATGCTGACACAGAAACGTCAAAGATATGACACAGCCACTGAAATTTACACGTTAGCAACGTAACGCATGCTGTAAAAATTGCCAGCTATGAGCTCCAGAGAGTAAAGGGTTGTGTACCCAATGACACCCCATACGATAACGCCCGTTGCTAAGCCCGTATGACGATGACGAGTGCAGTATGACAACATTCGTCCGCCTCGACGTCTACACAGGCGAATCTTCCATTGTGATAGTGTACGCAGAACCAGGAATCTTCTTAAAATACGACGTGCCCATGTTTACAGCGTCGTTGAGAGCACCACAGTCGGTGCGCCTGACTCTACTGCAGTGTCAGGGATCGACACAAGAATAGTCGCGAATTGACGCTTTGTGGCGCTCCAGACACAGTCGCAATGTCCACGTGGATACTTATCTCTCTACAAACAAGCTGATTAGAGGCCATGCGATCCTGCGTGACAGAAGGAATAAAATGTCTGTCCTCTAGGTCGCTAATTGTAGGGAGCCAATCAGATCCTACAAGTCAGTGTATACGGCCCTCCTGAACCCCTCGATTCCATATTCACATGGCGGCCGTGGAATCCCGACCAATGCTAACAGCAGTACTGCGGGGCAATAGATTGCATTATTTACGTATTTCCAATACGAAGTCAGTACTGGACCACCAACTTGGGTAACGTAAGTTATAGTAATTCCGCTACAGTTGCGTTTCATTATGCTGGCGACTACTTTCGAACTACATAATTCATTTCCAAGCAAGATCTATTAAAGCTGCACTAATACTGCTTGGTAAGGTGACAATCAATACACAAATAGTTAATATACACTTGATAGACGGTCGCATGGAAAGTCAGACCAATTTCGTATTGTACATGTATTCATATAGTACAGTTAAACTATACTCCATTCACCGAAACAAGACACGTACTGTAAACACGGCAAGGCGCGTGACCACAGCGCTGCCATCGAGAGGTGTACAAGGCAGGGGCGTCAGAAATTAAAAAATGAAAGTCGTGTTTTTTTATAATTTGGCACCTGAACATGATAAAGTGATCCGAGAACTACCTTCCGGCACCTTTTTTTACATTACATTAAAATTTATTGTCACTGAAAAAGAGAAATATTTAAGCTTTCATGAAAAGTTGTTTTTTCGCGTTACTCTATATTCATCACGCCATATCTCCTAAACTGTGTGCCGCACAGCAAAATATTTTTATAATTGCCTTCAGTACTATATGTTGATGACGTCCGCAAATTTTCTGTGCAATTGAGTTAGTAATAGTGAAGTAATAAATTAAAATCTTACGTCTGGTGCAGAACTTTTACCAAATCATCATCCGAAATATAGTACGCGACAAACTTTTCCCCCTTAAATTTTTTTGTGGGGGTGTAAGCGAGAAAAGTTTCAGAAAGGTTTGAATTTAATTTTGTAGTTTTTTTCCGAATGCGATGGGTACAACCGTTTGTCCTTTATGAGTGGAAACTCAAATGTGGAAATTAGACTGCATTACAGAGGAGAGAGATGAGCGGTTTGTTATAAACCTCAATTAAAACAGTTCAAGTTCGACAGAGTGAACCTTGTTTCGTCCTTTATCATTATTATTATGGTATTGTTATTAAAATTAACAATTAATTGTGTTTGAATGTAGCGTTTTGTTAGCAACCTGAGTGAAAATAAATCTGCTTCGACAGAATAAACTCAGTGTAACATTACTGTTAAATTTATTTCGTACACTGTTGCCCATGTTTCTCACGGTCCTCTGTGACAGCTCGGCAGCCAGCCGAAGGCCGCCAGCCGCAAAGCGTGCGCCAAGGATTTTCCACACCCCTACGTATCACGTGAACACCGAATGCTTTCTCTGGAAACGAGCGTATTCGCTCACGTGACACTGTTTATGTTTCGTCCCAGCTCTCGGTGAATAGACTGTAGGTGTATTTCAACGTCTGTGGGGTCACTCTTCTTAAAGGGCTGCCTAACAACGAAACATATTAATTTGTCTAGGGAGCTTCTGTCATGCAGTACGTAAGTGACTAAGGGTATTGCATGTTACAGGCTCAAAAGTTTTTAGTATTTTGTTGGAGCTATCATCCACTTCATTTGCTCTTTTACTTTTTAGAGTCACGGTAACCTTTGTTATTTCACATAGATATGTGAGATTAGTTATTACCTCAATAAATACCTTCTGCAATGCTTCTTTGGTATAACGTTTCGCTCTCCCTTCTGAACTACTTGCACCAATTTTCCTCCCTTTTTTTAAACCGTAAATATGAAAAATATCTGCTACAAATGAACCGTCTTTTTATGCCTTCTTTCTCTATAACAAAATGGCTTCTTTCCCTGTCTCTGTTTTAACGATGCCCCATTTTGATTTGATTTTATTGTCTGAGGTGTAAATTTCAGAGAAGATGTGCCTATTCTTGCATTTTTTCTTAATATGTTTTAGTAAGTTTGTAATATGCAATATTTGTGGATTATTACTTGTTGTAGTTTTTACATGCCATTTTTCCTTTCTGAAGAAAGTCTGAGACCAGTAGTTAGATTTCTTTAATTACTTTCCATTTAATTATCTTTTTTGGAGAACTATTTTCGAAAATGGATACAAATTCATAAATCATTAGGCTCATTTTAAATTTCACACCACTCATCACTTTTCAGCTTCCTTTAAAATCTTCAATAGTATTGTCATTAACAAGCCTCACTGTTTCTTAGAATGTTTCTGAATGGTAAGTGGAGCTATATTAATTAATGTGATGAACCGTTCATGCTTCTCTCCATCTTCCTCTATTTGTATGAATACATAATCTATAACGGAAATTTATGACATACTAGATTATACGTGGCTAACAGTACCTATTGATCACTTTTTATGTCAAATTCCTCCAAGAAATTTGCACTGAAATCGCCACAGATTAATAATGTCTCCCATTTCTCTGTCTGATGACACAACAAGCCAACGAAATTTTTCATGGAAATTTCGCAATTACATTGTCGAGACCTGTGCACTGTAACAATTATAAATATTAATTTCCCAATACTAACTTACAAGCACATCATTTGTATCTTGATCTATACAGAATTTATTTACCTCTATATTTTTGTACGCTAAGGAAAAGAACGCAATACCAAAAAATAATGTAGAGTAATGAAATTTCGGGAATACATTTGTCTAAGTAACAAACTGACCAACATTACAAGATCACAGGTTAATCCAAGCGCGAGATAAACCATTTTAAATATGGTTCAAAAATGGCTCTGAGCACTATCGGACTTTACATCTGGGTCATAAGTCCCCTAGAACTTAGAACGACTTAAACCTAACTAACCTGACATCACACACATCCATGCACGAGGCAGGATTCGAACCTGCGACCGTAGCGGTCGCACGGTTCCAGGCAGAAGCGCCTAGAACCGCTCGGCCACACCGGCCGGCTTTAAATGTGGAATGTGGATACATTAATAACCAGTGTGACCGTCGAAATGTTCAATGCAAGCATGTAAACGTGCATGCATTGTGTTGCACAGGTGCCAGGTATCAGTTTGTGGGGTGGAGTTTCATGCCTGTTGCACTTGGTCGGTCAATATAGGGACTGTTAATGCCGTATGTGTAAGAAACTGGAGTTGTCGTCCGATTATGTCCCATATGTGCTCGACTGAAGACAGATCTGGTGATCCAGCAGGCCAAGGCAAAATGCCGACACTCTGCAGAGCATGTTGGCTTACAACAGCGGTATGTAGGCGAAAGTTGCACAGTTGGAAAACACTCCTGGAATCCCGTTCATGAATATCAGCTCAACAGCTCGAATCACCTGACTGCCTTATTACTTTGTTGTCATGGTGCGTGGAATAACCACGAGTTGTTGTTGTTGTTGTGGTCTTCAGTCCTAAGACTGGTTGGATGCAGCTCTCCATGCTACTCTATACTGTGCAAGCTTCGTCATTTCCCAGTACCTACTGCAATCTACATCCTTCTGAATCTGTTTAGTGCATTCATCTCTTGGTCTCCATCTACAATTTTTACCCTCCACGCTGCCCTCCAATACTAAATTGGTGGTCCCTTGATGTCTCAGAACTTGTGCCACCAACCGATCCCTTCTTCTAGTCAAGTTGTGCCTCAAATTTCTCTTCTCCCCAATTCTATTCAGTATCTCCTCATTAGTTATGTGATCTACCCATCCAAACTTCAGCATTATTCTGTAGCACCACATTTCGAAAGCTTCTATTCTCTTCTTGTCCAAACTATTTATCGTCCATGTTTCGCTTCCATACATGGCTACACTACATACAAATACTTTCAGAAACGACTTCCTGACACTTATATCTATACTCGAAGTTAACAAATTTCTCTTCTTCAGTAATGCTTTCCTTGCCATTGCCAGTCTACATTTTATATCCTCTCTACTTCGACCATCATCTGTTATTTTCCTCCCCAAATAGCAAACCTCCTTTACTACTTTAAGTGTCTCATTTCCTAATCTAATTCCCTCAGCATCACCCAACTTAATTCGACTACATTCCATTATCCTCGGTTTGCTTATGTTGATGTTCATCTTATATCCTCCTTTCAAGACGCTGGCCATTCCGTTCAACTGCTCTTCCAAGTCCTTTGATTTCTCTGACAGAATTACAATGTTGGTGAAACTCAAAGTTTTTATTTCTTCTCCATGGATTTTAATACCTACTCCAAATTTTTCTTTTGTTTCCTTTACTGCTTGCTCAATATACATATTGAATAACATCGGAGAGAGGCTACAACCCTGCCTCACTCCCTTCCCAAACACTGCTTCTTTTTCATGTCCCTCGACTCTTATAACTGCCATCTAGTTTCTGTACAAATTGTAAATAGCCTTTAGCTCCCTGTATTTTACCCGTGCCACCTTTAAAATTTGAAAGAGGGTATTGCAGTCAACATTGTCAAAAGCTTTCTCTAAGTCTACAAATGCTAGAAAAGTTAGTTTGCCTTTCCTTAATCTTTCTTCTAAGATAAGTCGTGTTCCAGTATTTCTACAGAATCCAAACTGATCTTCCCCGAGGTCGGCTTCTACCAGTTTTTCCATTCGTCTGTAAAGAATTCGCGTTAGTATTTTGCAGCTATGGCTTATTAAACTGATAGTTCGGTAATTTTCAGATCTGTAGACACCTGATTTCCTTGTGATTGGAATTATTATATTCTTCTTGAACGAGAGTGCTCCTTAACTCCAGGCGTACGTCCAGTGCGTCCAGCACACAAACTGATCGAGTCTGCAGTCAACTGGCCTCCTTCTAACCAATACACGCCCATCACTGGCACGAAGTACAACCAGCTTTCATCAGAAAACACAACAGACCACCACTTGACTTCCAGTGAGCTCTCGCTTCACCACTTAATTGGCTCATGACGATGCTTTGAGATCAGCGGAATGCACGTTATATTTTGTCTGCCTCGGAACTGTCCTCAGAGTAACAGATTTGTAACAGTTCGTTGAGTCACTGTGGTCCCAAATGCTGCTCTAGCTAGTGTTGCAGGAGCAGTACGATGCGCCTGAGCCAAAAAAAATGTTCAAATGGCTCTGAGCACTATGGGACTTAACATCTATGGTCATCAGTCCCCTAGAACTTAGAACTACTTAAACCTAACTAATCTAAGGACAGCACACAACACCCAGCCATCACGAGGCAGAGAAAATCCCTGACCCCGCCGGGAATCAACCCGGGCGTGGGAAGCGCCTGAGCCATTCGCCGAACACGATGGTCTTCCCTCTCGGGGCCGCCGCATGGCTGTCCGGAGCCCGGTCTTCTTGCGACCGTACATTCCCGTGCCCTCCGCTGCCTCATGTATAGGGACTATATTCCTGCCAAGTCTTTCCCGAAATATCGTATATGGAACATTCAGCTTATTGTACTCCTGTTACACGAACTTGTTCAAATCAAATGACTCTGAGCACTATGGGACTTAACATCTCTGGTCATCAGTCCCCTACACTTAGAACTACTTAAGGGAACCCGGAACCTAAAAATGATGAAATTTTGGGTTTTAAGTTTATTGTGAAATAAAATACTACAGATCTTCCTCTTTAAAATGGCGTATTAATCTTACCTGTAGCTCAACTCCAAGTATTGAAAATATTATTCTCAATAATGTGCTGTAGAGGACATGTCGCGACATTGAATTTCCATGGATACATGTTCATTCAAAACATCGTTTTTTCAAAACTTCCGGTCTTTCCAAAGACTTTATATTATGTTGGCAACACGATTTGATAGGCAATTGTTTTGTCTGCATATTGTAGTCTTTGGATACTGATATTTACATTGAGCATTTGGTGGTTATTGCACGATTTGTGTTGTATTTCCATTGCGTAACTGGAACTTATCAGTTATGCCTCGATTTAGTAACAGAATTTACAAGAGGAAGAAGCCTCCTCTGAGGTACACTAATGGAACTGTGACAATTTCTCCGACCTTGGAAAATGATTATGAAAATAGTGAGGTTATTCATGAAGTGAAATCTATTCCTGTCTCTAGCACAAGCAAGAAGTTGCATGGATCAACTGAAAAATACTGCAGTTTATTGGAGAAGTGTAGTGAGGATAATGTGAACGAAATAATTAACATTTCATTGCTCTCAAAGGTGAGTGACAGTTCAGTACTGTGTAAGGAATGTTGCAAATTGAGTATGTCAGTAAATATCAAGTGACACATAGGACTTGCAGCAGGAATCTGTCATCATTGTACTAGTTGTCATTACAGTGTTTCATTGTGGAACTCAGAATATGTCGAAATAGGCCAGGGTGAAACTGATAGTGAGAAAAGCAAGTACTATGGTGTAAATATTAGATGTGTTTATGCTCTAAGGTCAATCGGTAAGGGATACTCTGCTGGTCAAATGTTTTGTGGTGTAATGAATCTACAACCACCACCAACGAAATTCTCAAAATATAACTCGGTTGTTGGATCCTGTGTTGAAGATATTTCCAAGAATCCATGACAGAAGTAGTGGAGGAGGCTGTGGCGGTGAATGAAGAAATTCCAGATGTTCAGAATCCTCGGGACCTGACTGTCGCATTAGATGGTACGTGGCAGAAGAGCGGGCATACTTCACATAATGGGGTAATAAAGGCAACAAGTGCTGATACTACAAAAGTTATAGATGTTGTAATTAAATCCAAGCACTGTAGGTGTCCTAAAAGAGTGAAGGATGAGCATGCAGAAAACTGTCGAAGGAATTACAGTGGTTCTAGTAGGGCCATGGAAGTTTCCGGTGTGAAAGATATTTTCAGCAGCTCTCTTCTGTGGTACAAGGTCAGATACCTACAGTTCCTGGGTGATGGTGATTCGAAGTCTTTTACTGCTGTATCTGAGCTTAAACCTTATGGAAATGATGTTACCATTACTAAACAGGAGTGCATAGGTCACGTTCAGAAACGTATGGGAACAAGGCTGCGCCGACTGAAGACCACAATGAATGGCCAAGTACTCAGTGATGGAAGACCTTTGGGTGGAGCTAAAAGATTGACAGACGAGGTAATCAACAGATTGCAGAGAGACTATGGACTGTCAATAAGACAAAATACTCACTGTGTTGATGCAACGGAAAAGGTTGTAATGGCACTCTACTAGCACACCTTATCGACTGACGAGAAACCACTACATGGACTATGCCCACAGGGACCCAATTCCTGGTGCAAGTAAAACAAATATCAGGGATCTCAACCTGTATACAAGCATCATCACAGTCTACCCGAAACTGTCATGAAGGCTATAAAACCAATTTTCAGAGATCTTTCTGCAACTGAACTTTTGAAGAAATGCCTCCATGGACGTACACAAAATCAAAATGAGAGTGTCAATAATGTAATTTGGACCAGAATCCCAAAAAATGTGTTTGTGGAAATTCATACTCTTCATTCTGGAGTATATGATGCCATTTAAACATACAACAAAGGTAACATTATAAAGTGCAATGTGCTGCAGAAGTTGGATGTGATGCCCGGAAAGTACATGGTCAGTGCAATGATGTCGATAGACAATGAGAGGAAACGGGATGCTGAAAGGAAAGAAAAGGAGTGTGAGAGGCAAGACAGACAAAGAATGAAAGGTGTGAAAAGAAGGCTAGATTGGGAGATGTCTAGTGACAGTGAAAACCCCTCTTATGGTGCTGGACTCCACTAAAATGTTAGTGAAACTTTGAAACTCGTTTTCCACAAGTTCACTTTTTTGCCATATAAGGAACATTTTCTGCTAAACTATTAGAGATAAAGACTTAAAATATTCAAGGAATGTAAAAAGTGCTAATATACACCTTGTATCATAGCCTTTTTGTGATACATAATTGATAACAGATTTTATTTCAAAGATACTATGCCAAAAAAGTGTCAATTATTTTCTGTAACAAAATAATTAATATCTTCCCAAAAACACCAATAAATTAAAATCCATATGGTACATGGTATAAAATATATGTAATATTATACTGTAAAAATTTCATCATTCTGGTGTTAATAGTTCATAAGAAAATGTTCCTTACATTTAACATTGGAGGTATTGGACGTTGCGGGTCCCCTTAAACCTAACTAACCAAGGACATCACACACATTCATGCCCGAGGCAGTATTCGAACCTGCGACCGTAGCAGAGCGCGGTTCCGGACTGAAGCGCCTAGAACCGCTCTGCCACAGTGGCCAGCCGACCTCGTTCAAACTGAGTTATTGAGAATGGTGTCTTTGCCGCTTTAAAGGCATTATTGACTAACATCAAGTCACCACGTCCAACAAAAGGTAACGAACGCTCACGACCGTTACAGGGTGTATTTAAAGCAAATCTGATTCAGTCCATCACAGTGGCGCTGCTGGTGCCACTCTTAAGCGACTGGCGCGAAATTTGAATATACATCATCTTTCAGACGCGTGAACACGCCTACGAACTTTCGTTTAAGTCCCACAACTCCTCCTTGGTGCTGTGATGTTTTATTTTTTTTAGTGTATTTATGTATCTTTCTTATGAATGTGACAAGTCCTTATTTGTCCATATTGGATCTACAGGAATATGCATGTAATTTATTACCAATTACTTTAAGATTTTCTATCCCTTGATTACATCAACACACCAATTTCTTTTTCTGTCCCTTGATTACATCAACACCACCAATTTCTTTCTATCTCCTAAGATCTTAGAAACTACGACTCACGTAAATTATTTTTAAACCCTCACTATTCTGAGTTAAGCATCTGTTGTTCCTACATTTAGTTTCATGTGGTTAGTCCAGCGCTCTGGACGCATTTCCTGAAACAGACTGACGTCAGGGATATAGGCTTATCGTTATACGCCTCTGTCAGACGGTTCTCTTTGAGAACGCAGAACGAGATACAGAATTCTGGCTGAAACCAGAAGCGAACGTTGGCGGAATTTTTGATATCGATTGTAATATTTATGTCCAAAGAATTGGAAATTCGATAATATCATGTTACATGATGATGTTTTAGTTTTGAAGGCGCTCAACTGTGGGGCCATCAGCGCCCGTAGAAAGTCCAAATTTTTACACAGTCCAATTTTTTTCACAATCCAATCTAGCTTCTGTCACGAATGATGATGATGAAATGATGAAAACAACACAAACACCCAGTCCCGAGGCAGAGAAAATCCCCAACCTGGCCGGAAATCGAACCAGGGAGCATGTTGCAGATTCTGAATGTAAAATAGTACGGATGAAATGGAGCTTCGAAGGAGGGTCGGTAATCAAACGCTTTTATGAACAACGTGCGTAAGGGGTTGAGGTGACAGAATGCTTCAGAAAATTTGGAAAATTGTGGTAAGTTCCTATGGTACCAAACTGCTGAGGTCATCGGTCCGAGGCTTACACAATACTTAATCTAACTTAAAATAACTTACACTAAGGACAACACACCTAGCTATGCCCGAGGGAGCACTCGAACCTCCGACGGGGAGAGCCACGCTAACCGTGGCAAGACGCCCAAGACCGCGCGGCTATCCCGCGCGACAATGCTTCAGAAAAATTGTACATTTCCCTTAAATTTCCTTGTTGTGCTCCAAATTTCACTTCGACGACTGTAAACTAAAATTGTATTCAGTAACAAGTGCCGAGGACAGGGCCTTTTGTAGAGGTGAGCGTTTTTTTCTTGATATTAACTCGAACAGTTGGACAATGGCCTAGAGCACCACTGCTTTTGCGAGAACTCTAGTTTCTATTATGCTGTCCTTTATCCAGTTCATATGTTTGCCATTCTTCTGGCCGCTTTGGTCTGAGTTTTTGTTTCGTGTGTACCACAAAGCCAAATTTCTTCTCTACCTTCAGACAAAAAAAATGGATCTAAGCACTATGGGACTTAACATCTGAGGTCATCAGTTCCCTAGACTTAGAACTAATTAAACCTAACCAACCTAAAGACATCACACACATCCATGCCCGAGGCAGGATTCGAACCTGCGACCGTAGCAACAACAAGGTTCCGGACTGAAGCGCCTAGAACCGCTCGGGCACAATGGCCGGCTGCCTTCAGAAAGAACCTGTATTTATGCTACGGTCACAGCCTTGATGTCTTTCCCCTTTAGAACTATACTTAAGTTACACTCTAAAGAAGCTCTCTGCTTGATTTTTCGATGCAAAAATCAAACAGCAGTGGCTATAAACTACAAATATGTCATTCTTACAATTTAACTCGACCTTGTCTTCCTTGTCTTTTTTACCTTCAGTAATTCTTCTTAATTGTGCTACATGTTGATGTAGTTGTGGTCTTCAGTCCTGAGACTGGTTTGATGCAGCTCTCCATGCTACTCTATCCTGTGCAAGCTTCTTCATTTCCCAGTACCTACTGCAGCCTACATCCTTCTGAATCTGCTTAGTGTATTCATCTCTTCGTCTCCCTCTACGATTTTTACCCTCCGCACTGCCCTCCAATACTAAATTGGTGATCCTTCGATGTCTCAGAACATGTCCTACCAACCGATCCCTTCTTCTAGTCAAGTTGTGCCACAAGCTCCTCTTCTCCCCAATTCTATTCAATACCTCCTCATTAGTTATGTGATCTACCCATCTAATCTTCAGTATTCTTCTGTAGCACCACATTTCGAAAGCTTCTATTCTCTTCTTGTCTAAACAATTTATTGTCCACGTTTCACTTCCATACATGGCTACACTCCATACAAATACTTTCAGAAACGACTTCCTGACATTCAAATCTATACGCGATGTTAACAAATTTTTCTTCTTCAGAAACGCTTTCCTTACCATTGCCAGTCTACATTTTATATCCTCTCTACTTCGACCATCATCAGTTATTTTGCTCCCCAAATAGCAAAACTCTTTACTACTTTAAGTGTCTCATTTCCTAATCTAATTCCCGCAGCATCACCCGACTTAATTCGACTACATTCCATTATCCTCGTTTTGCTTTTGTTGATGTTCATCTTATATCCTCCTTTCAAGACACTGTCCATTCCCCTCAACTGCTCTTCCAAGTCCTTTGCTGTCTCTGACAGAATTACAATGTCATCGGCGAACCTCAAAGTTTTTATTTCTTCTCCATGGATTTTAATACCTACTCCGAACTTTTCTTTTGTTTCCTTTACTGCTTGCTCAATATACAGACTGAATAACATCGAGGATAGGCTACAACCCTGTCTCACTCCCTTCCCAACCACTGCTTCCCTTGCATGCCCCTCGACTCTTATTACTGCCATCTGCTTTCTGTACAAGTTATAAATAGCCTTTCGCTCCCTGTATTTTACCCCTGCCACCTTCAGAATTTGAAAGAGAGTATTCCAGTCAACATTTTCAAAAGCTTTCTCTAAGTCTATAAATGCTAGAAAAGTAGGTTTGCCTTTCCTTAATCTTTCTTCTAAGATAAGTCGTAGGGTCAGTATTGCCTCACGTGTTCCAACATTTCTACGGAATCCAAACTGATCTGCCCCTAGGTCGGCTTCTACTAGTTTTTCCATTCGTCTGTAAAGAATTCGTGTTAGTATTTTGCAGCTGTGACTTATTAAACTGATTGTTCGGTAATTTTCACATCTGTAAACACCTGCTTTCTTTGGGATTGGAATTATTATATTCTTCTTGATGTCTGAGGGTATTTCGCCTGTCTCATACATCTTGCTCACCAGATGGTAGAGTTTTGTCAGGACTGGCTCTCCCAAGGCTGTCAGTAGTTCTGATGGAATGTTGTCTACTGCGGGGGTCTTGTTTCGACTCAAGTCTTTCAGTGTCTTGTCAAACTCTTCACGCAGTATCATATCTCCCATTTCATCTTCATCTACCTCGTCTTCCATTTCCATAATATTGTCCTCAAGTACATCGCCCTTGTATAGACCCTCTATATACTCCTTCCGCCTTTCTGCTTTCCCTTCTTTGCTTAGAATTGGGTTTCCATCACAGCTTTTGATATTCATGCAAGTGGTTCTCCTTTCTCCAAAGGTCTCATTAATTTTCCTGTTGGCAGAATCTATCTTACCCCTGGTGAGATAAGCCTCTACATCCCTACATTTGTCCTCTAGCCATCCCTGCTTAGCCATTTTGCACTTCCTGTCGATCTCATTTTTGAGACGTTTGTATTCCTTTTTGCCTGATTTATTTACTGCATTTGTATATTTTCTCTTTTCATCAATTAAATTCAATATTTCTTCTGTTACCCAAGGGTTTCTACTAGCCCTCGTCTTTTTACCTATTTGATCATCTGCTGCCTTCACTATTTCATCCCTCAAAGCTATCCATTCTTCTTCTACTGTATTTTTTCCCCCCGGTCCTGTCAATTGTTCCCTTATGCTCTCCCTGAAACTCTGTACAACCTCTGGTTCTTTCAGTTTATCCAGGTCCCATCTCCTTAAATTCCCACCTTTTTGCAGTTTCTTCAGTTTTAATCTACAGTTCATAACCAATAGATTGTGGTCAGAGTCCACATCTGCCCCTGGATATGTCTTACAATTTAAAACCTGGTTCCTAAATCTCTGTCTTACCATTATATAATCTATCTGACACCTTTTAGTATCTCCAGGGTTCTTCCATGTATACAACCTTCTTTCATGATTCTTGAACCAGGTGTTGGCTATGATTAAGTTATGCTCTGCACAAAATTCTACCAAGCGGCTTCCTCTTTTATTTCTTAGCCCCAATCCATATTCACCTACTATGTTTCCTTCTCTCCCTTTTCCTACTCTCGAATTTCAGTCACCCATGACTATTAAATTTTTGTCTCCCTCCACTACCTGAATAATTTCTTTTATCTCATCATACATTTCATCAATTTTTTCATCATCTGCGGAGCTAGTTGGCATATAAACTTGTACTATTGTAGTAGGCGTGGGCTTCGTGTCTATCTTGGCCACAATAATGCGTTCACTATGCTGTTTGTAGTAGCTTACCCGTACTCCTATTTTTTATTCATTATTAAACCTACACCTCCTTTACCCCTATTTGATTTTGTATTTATAACCCTGTATTCACCTGACCAAAAGTCTTGTTCCTCCTTGCCACCGAACTTCACTAATTGCCACTATATCTAACTTTAACCTATCGATTTCCCTTTTTAAATTTTCTAACCTACCTGCCCGATTAAGGAATCTGACATTCCACGCTCCGATCCGTAGAACGCCAGTTTTCTTTCTCCTGATAACGACGTCCTCTTGAGTAGTCCCCGCCCGGAGATCCGAATGGGGGACTATTTTACCTCCGGAATACTTTACCCAAGAGGACGCCATCATCATTTAATCATACAGTAAAGCTGCATGCCCTCGGGAAAAATTACGACTGTAGTTTCCCCTTGCTTTCAGCCGTTCGCAGTACCAGAACAGCAAGGCCATTTTGGTTAGTGTTACAGGGCCAGATCAGTCAATCATCCAGACTGTTGCCCCTGCAACTACTGAAAAGGCTGCTGCCCCTCTTCAGGAACCACACGTTTGGCTGGCCTCTCAACAGATACCCCTCCGCCCGCATCTCGTGGTCGTGCGGTAGCGTTCTCGCTTCCCACGTCCGGGTTCCCGGGTTCGATTCCCGGCGGGGTCAGGGATTTTCTCTGCCTCGTGATGGCTGGGTGTTGTGTGCTGTCCTTAGGTTAGTTAGGTTTAAGTAGTTCTAGGGGACTTATGACCACAGCAGTTGAGTCCCATAGTGCTCAGGGCCATTTTTGAAGATACCCCTCCTTTGTGGTTGCACCTACGGTACGGCTATCTGTATCGTTGAGGCACGCAAGCCTCCCCACCAACGGCAAAGTCCATGGTTCATGGGGAGGTTGTGCTGCATACTGAGGACTATTAGTGTACATGTCTGTCTGAAAAAAATTTCAAATGTGTGTGACATCTTATGGGACTTAGCTGCTAAGGTCATCAGTCCCTAAGCTTACACACTACTTAACCTAAACTATCGTAAGGACAAACACACACACCCATGCCCGAAGGAGGACTCGAACCTCCGCCGGAACCAGCCACACAGTCCATGACTGCAGCGCCTTAGACCGCTCGCCTAATCCCACGCGGCTGTCTGTCTGATTTCTGCTCATTTCAAGCTTTCGTACATGTTACATCAAATTTCATTATTGACGGTTAGTTTCGGACCTTCCATTTATTAGTAAACACATGCTTGAAATGTTTCTCCTGTTTCTTTATCTTCTTTGAAGCTGAAATTATCTTCGTCCGGTAGTCCTCCAAATTTTCTTTATACAATATATACCATGACTCCTGAGACTGGATCGAATAAATAATGGGTTAATAGTTTTTGGTGAAAATATTGCTGATGACGATGATGACAAATAATTTCTGTTTGCAAAGGAAATGGTTCTACTTGTGAACGTTCCAGTTAATTGAAAAGGGCGTATGGCTAAGCATCCTCTTTGAATGAAAATTATAAGGCAGGCGGACGAGTGTGCAGCGGCGACTAACTGCGCCCGTGTTGTGCCATCAAACCGTCACTCACGCACAATCGTAAATGTTTATCTCGTTTATATCTAGCTATTACTGTAGCGCGCGGGTTGAACGAACTGCAGGTACAAACCTCGTATCGTGGTGAGTATCAGACACGGCTGTAGGCGCAGGCTAAACACAATTACCGCCGCGCACTACGGAAGTTAAACATTCCGGTTCTCTTCTGGCGCCACAAGATGCGCTGAAATTAAGGACGCAATCAACGGAGCTTTGCATAGAGGCACTGCGGCCATCCAGCTTCGTATGCTCACTGTGCACTCCCCAGACAGAAATGAACATACTTTATTGTACCGATAATCTTAATGACATCGATAGCGAGACGTAGGACAGGTTTAAGATTCTGAAGTGATATAACGCTTTCTCTGTGTCCAAACTCGCTTAGTCACATGGTGACCCAGAGGCCATCGATGCGGAAGATTTTTATGGTGATGTTTGAATGATGACTGAAAGAAGAAATGCCTACATAGAATTGCTGATCCCCACTCTACACACAAATAACCTGGGTTAAAAAATTGTTCAAATGGCTCTGAGCACTATGGGACTTAACATCTATGGTCATCAGTCCCCTAGAACTTAGAACTACTTAAACCTAAGTAACCTAAGGACATCACACCTGGGTTAAACACGAACCTCTCAGCAATGTACAAAATCCCAGCTTACCAAGAATCGGACCCTATTATGACAGGATTCAGGACGTCACTTGGGACAGAACTCAACACGTTGTTCTCTACGGGACGAAATCGACACATATAAAGGTAAAACAAAGTGAATCAGAATACCGAAAAAATTTCTGAGTCGGTAGCGTGGACCAAAACAAGAAAAAAACACCGAGTAGACATGGGCTCTAGAGTGCATACCTTAAGAGGTAGGAGCACTTGTTCATTTTCGCTACTGTGAAACGTATCTCCTACTGTATAAGTGTTCATGATTCTCAAGGTATGCATTTCGTAGTCCATGTTTGCTGCACATTTTTTTCTTGTTTAGCTCCATGTTACCTCCTACGAAAGCACCGAAAGTGAAGAGCTTGCAGATAAACAAGTACTCATAGTTCTTAAAGTATGCGTTTTAGAGCCCATAGTTTTTAGATTTTTTCCTTGTAATTTATTCATCAAATCTTGCATCACAGTTGCATTAAATTTTGAACATGTTCACTCATACTCGAACCAGTACCTACATTAGAAGGTACAATGTTATAACAAAACAGGAAATAGAAAATTTTCAAATATATTGTGTGCACAAATTAAGGCAGTGCATTGAATCTTTTATAATACACCTGCATTTGTAATGTGTGAAAGAACATAACAGATTTGTTTTTACATCATTTTTTTTCTTGCCTTGGTCAGCACTACACTCTTCAAAAGCTATCCGGTGAATTTCTGGTACACCCTGTTTATATAAATGGTCTAGTACGTAATGTCGGTATCTCAATGATGCGTTCGTTGAAGATACTGTTACGTATAGGAAGGCTGCCAGGCCATAAAGCCTTAAAGAAACGTTCGAAAATCTACAGGTGATCGACATATGATAGAGACGCTTGAAATTGACCCTGATCTTAAATAAATGTAAGGTACTGCGTATAAACAGGATAAGGGATCCATTACTGTTCAATTATACCAGTGGCAAAAAATTGTTGGAAATAGTCGTAAAATACTTAACAGTAATTTCCGGATCGGTCTGTAATTGAATGACCACACAAAACTAACTACAGGAAAAGCACCTGCAAGGCTGAAAGTCTTTCGAAGAATGTTAAGCAAATTTAATTCATCCACGAAAGAAGTGCTTAAAAAAAACCCTCGTTCGTCCGATTCTTGAATAATGCTGTGAATCGGAACATCGATCCATAGTCATCATCATCAACCACTCGACGTCCACTACTGGATGAAGATGCCTTCTAGACAGTCCCAGTCGTTACAGTTTTCCGCTACGCGTACTCTTATTGCTCCTGTATGTTTACTAATGTCACATACCCACATTTCATTAGGTCATCGTGTCGGTGTTTTCTTATCTTTTGAAAACCAGCAGAGAGCTAACTTCGTCCATGTAGCATCCATTTACCTTGTTATATGGCCATTTCATTTTCATTATAGTCGTAACTACGTCTTCCACTCGTGTCTGCTGCCTGGACCACTTACTTGTTTTCCCGTCTCCCCCCAGCAATTGCTTGAATACATTTTTCCACTGATTGATGAGCAGTCCTCAGTTTTTGATTGGGTTATCCATTAAAGTTTATTATTGCATTGCCACAGGTCGAAACTGGCCACTTTTTATTTCAGTCACGTCAAAAGGCTAATTTTGGAAACAATGCGATTTGACTAACGAATAGACCTGCTGTTTAATATTTGAACGTTATGTTAAAGCCAAAGAAATAGTGAGTATAGAATCTTCCCGTTATTTTGGACCGTTAGGCAATTGCCCTTGCATCCTCCAAATAGCAGATTTCTGCAGTGTTATGATAACGACTGGTTCAGTCCGGAACCGCGCGACCGTTACGGTCGCATGTTCGAATCCTGCCTGGGGCATGGATGTGTGTGATGTACTTAGGTTAGTTAGGTTTAAGTAGTTCTAAGTTCTAGGGAACTGATGACCTCAGATGTTAAGTCCCATAGTGCTCAGAGCCATTTGAACCATCTTTGATAATGACTGGTGCGAAAATACATATTATTCAGCTGTCACTTTCATGTGATTTGGGTGCCTCTAGTAGACAATCTTTGTAATTGTTAAGACTTCAGGTACCGGGCAACTGAAGTCTGCCGGGTAAAATCTTTATGATATCCTCGGACCATATCTTTATAACAAAATATTTTATGACGAAATATTCTCTTGGTGTGAACAAAAGGAAATCGTCAGACGATGCAACGCTCGAAAAATTGCTTTCTTCTCAGATTGATCCGTATATTACAACCACTTGGAACCTGTACCATACAAAAGGAATATGGTAACTGGAAATTGGTTTGTCTATTAAGCAGGTCATGTGATAACTTCAGAGCCTAGGTTACAAACAGCTGCGTATTCTTTTTGCAGGTATGTTCTCAAATCTTTCTACAGATGAAAGTCAGCAAGAAAGTCGCTAATAACTATCTTTCTGATCGCGTGCCTTGCAAAACTCAGATCTGTCTATACTAAATACCAAAAGATATGTTAAGGAAAGCTTCCCTTCAGGTTACGCAATCTTGTAAACTTATTGCCCATCAACATAAAACTGTTGGCGGACGTTAACGAAATGTTGCTGTTTCTTAGTCATTTATGCTCTTTTTCGGACTTTTCACAATGGTAGAGCTAAATTATCAAACTTTTCGTTTTTTATGTTCAAATAAGCACATATTAAATGTGCGGTTTTGAACATAATGGTAGGATAACTCTTCAGATGATAGGTTTTCAAAGATAATTCACTTATTATTGCACTATTAGCTGCCAATTAATCGTCTTAAAAAGTAGTATAGAGCCTAAACTGGCAACTTCCTTCGCGTTTCCTGCGCCTGGTCTCTGACAGATAGGCAAACCTAAAGCTAGACGACTGCATTTTACGCTCACTGAGTGCTGCTGACAAGATGACTTTTTGTATGTACTATTATTTATACACATTTCACGATACTAGAGCTGATTTTGTGTTTACCATTTGACGATGCCACTGTGACTCCAGTACATTAGGACGTGCTTTTACAAAGCAGATCTGAAGATGATCATTACAGACCGAAACCGGTGGTCTGATGACGAAAAATTTGTGACCATAGAAGTGAATTAATGGAAATTTATTCTGCATTCGGACCACTCTTCAATTCGCGACCATGTCGCAGGCTGTGTTTCTTTTGGCATTATGCTCTTAGGTCAGTTTGGGTATGACTTGTGTTATAAAATAGAGCAGAACATTAAGCGTAATTTGACGCGATATCACCTATGTGTCAAAGTGTAATGGCAGAATACCGAATGTAGATGTACCTGCTTTCGAACATACGTCTCATGATCGATTTTGTGTTCTGAAATCTATCATGCATGTACTATGAATAATCAGCATCAATGAAGTTCAGGGTAAGGAAGTGTGTAATCGTTTACATAAAATACTTTCTTCCGCATTACTCCGAGAACCCATCATAAACTGCTATGGAGCTACTGAAGTGAATCAAGTGCCTTTTGATTGGTGGTAAACTTCTCTTACGTGGCTGGGAAACCTGGATTCCGCCTTTTCCATGAGGAAACGTTTGCCATTCCTGGAGGTCTTCCTCAACAGTGAACTGCTTGTATTAAGACACTTGGAAATATTTGAGACGAAATCGGTTGTGTAAATAAAACTGCATCATAACTGGTGACTGGTGCGTCAATTTCAGTAAACACGTAAATTTCGTTCCTCTTTGCATGACACCATCATGTAATTTAGCCGGATGTTACTTACAAAATACCAGCAAAGCGTCAGCGACGCTAATCCTCTCCTGAATACGACGTCGGAAGGAGCTCTCTAACACTTGAGACACCATTTAAACCTATCGCGCCAAGAAAACGGCGAGAATTTTGTTGAGGAATTTCGCCGCGAAAAGTTACAATCCTGCATTCCTCTACGCTATGAGAGGCGTTGAGATTCGAGACGAATGCGTTGGAAAATGAAGTATGTCGTGACTCACTTGGCAAATTAAACTCGTCGGAAACATTTCATGAACCTTGTATCTTTATTCCTGAAATAGCTCGCTTTCATCAGTCGCACCGCTAGATATCGGCTGCTGCTCCACGTACAAATGATATCGAACTTTAACGGTTGTCAAACCACTTCAAAAGACACAGAGTGAAGTCATTATGATTTGATTGAAACATTGATATCCCTTATCGAAATATTGTTTTAATTTCTTGATTGCAACGTACATATTAGTCTCCTTTTAACTACCGTATTAATCTCTACAAAACTGAATACAAATCTTGCTTCCCACTTAGTTAGTCGTGAAGTATCTCTTAAGATGCACGTGCATACCCAGTTCAAACAAGCGAGAAAAGAAACAAGGTAAAAATGATATACAATAAATCCCTTCTGTCGCAATCTTGAGCCGAAATGATGTAACATGTAGCTGTAACAGTTTTAGAGAAAGCTGCTAAGCAGACGAGAAATCTCTTTATAAGTGTGTTATTTAGGAGTGTTAGCATAAAAAAATAAAAAGTAAAAAAAATTACTTTACTGATGCCAGAGATCGACCATCAGGCAGAAACTAAATGAAACTCCGTGTGCAATATAGGAGGCATCAAATGCACAAAGTGAGTTAGTACCAACACGTAACTGAGTTAACCAAATAGCCTCGTTCTACTTACTTTGTGCTTAGAAATCTATGTCATTATGTTGGCCCGTAAGTGGCATTAGTGGCAAATTACTTATGCTTGTGCCCAATACTGTCCCAGGACATAAGATTCGGGGACAATGCAGTTTAGAACAGATAGGTAAGCTCAACGAACGAAATATTATTCAGGCCATTTAAAAGAACACAGTTGTTGCCCTGCGGCGCTGTACGTCTACATCATACTCCACAAGCCACCTAACAGTGTGTGGCGCACGATTTTATGGAACCATTACTGATTCTCTCCCCCCGCCCCTCCTCTGTCCCACTCGCGAATAGCGCGTTGGAAGAATGACTGTCGGTTAGCCTCTGTGTTAGCTCTAATTTCTCGGATTCTCTCGTCTTGGTCATTTCGCGAGATGTATGTGAAAGGAAGTAATATGTTCTTCGACTCTCCCCAGGAAGAGTTCTCCCGAAATTTCAGCAGTAAAGCCCTCCGCGATGCACAACGACTCTCTTGGAACTCCTGCCACTAGAGGGTGTGTGTTTTGTTTGTGTGTGTGTGTGTGTGTGTGTGTGTGTGTGTGAGACCGTCCTTCGTTGGATGTTCTCTATCTCTTCTATCAGTCCTGACTGGTAAGGATCAAAGCTGATGAATAGCACTCATGAACGGTCTAACAGGCCCCTTGTAAGCCACTTCCTTCGTGAATGACTTCCATTTCGTTAGATTTTACCTACGAATCTTTCTCTCATCTGCTTTTCCTACATTTATGTGGTCAGTCCACTTAAGGTCGCTCTGGATATACACTCCTAGAAATTTAAAGGTAGTTACGTGAGCCGTGCTGGCTTCGGCTTATGCGTTGGTTTAAAACTTGACTGTTACTCTGCGTTTGGTTTCCCGCGGTTATTGCGGTAATGCCGTGGTTCTTCCTCTTTCTACGTGTGGCAGCAGCGCTGTGTATCGATATTCGCACCTTGTGCTATCTTTGGTCTGGTGCTTATAGTTCCCGGCTAGCCGGTGTTCGACAGTCGGTCGGTTGGTGTCGATTAGCCAGGAAATTTCCGCGCGGCGCAGTGGGCTGGGCCCGCTGGCGCTCTCTACGCATTGTCGGAGTTTGTAGGAGCTGTTCCGATTTCGACGAGGTCAGTGGCTCACCGACCCAGAACATCAAAGTTGAGTGGCGATTTAATTATCGAAGCCAGTCTGTTAACATTGTGCCGTTGGTTTTCATGGTTGGCTGTTGGGGGTATTCCCGTAAGCAACAGCGAGTGCTCGAGTTGGCGAAAGTTTGGCCACCATCCGGTGAAGTTTAACTGTGTTTTGGTTATTTGAAGTCCAAGTGCACCAGCGGAATTTTCTGCCTTCTGGCCGTTAGCGTTCCGGTTACCTTCCCTGGCCGCTGACGTAAAATTCAGGCAGTGTCCTTTCCTCACCATGTTGTCGCTGTCCCACACGTGTGTGTAGTTTTGACAGCTTATGCATACTTGGTTGTGGGCGGCTACGACTTTTACGTTTTGGCTTTAGAGTTCCTTGTGTACTGGTCGGGTGGAAAGCAAGTCGTCTTATCGGTGGGTCTGTTGACTGTCTCTTGGTTGGGTTGCAGGCGGATCGGATATAGTGGGGCCGACTACCTGTCTCCCCTAAGCGAACGTTAATATTTCAAGTGCAGACCGACCCCCGGAAACTTCTGAGCGCCGCTGGCTGTACCGCCTTTTCTTATTGGTGTTTGATTGTGTATTTTAATGGCACATAGCCGATGGTTTGAATTTGTATGCTTTTAGTTGGGTTTTAAATAATGGGCCTTCAGCAGCTTTAAAACCGAAAGTTCCGTACTTGTCAAGTCTTGCACTGTTTGGGCCTTGAGCCTCATTAAATTTTTTTTATAAAGCTTTCGGCCTTCTGCCTTTTGAAAATTTATTGTAGTTGTGTTTTTCAATCATGGACCTTCAGCCGTCTAAAAATTTAAATTCCTTACTTGTTAAATCTTAGAGTGTTGGGCTTTCAGCCTCATTTAAAAAATATATTTAAGGATAAAGCCTTGGGCATTCTGCCTTGTAAAAACTTACTGTGGTTGAGTTTTGAATCATGGACCTTCAGCTGTTTTAAAGTAAAATTCCTTATTGTTAAGTCTTAGATTGCTTGGACCTTCAGCCTCCTTTTTAAAATTATTTAAGGATAAAGCTTTGGGCCTTCTACCTTTGAAAATTTCTTGTAGTTGTGTTTTTTTTTTTTAAGTTATGGGCCATCAGCCGTTTAGAAATTAAAATTCCTTACTTGTCAAGTCTTAGATTGTTTGGGCCTTCAGCCTCATTTGACGTATTATTTAAGGATAAAACCTCGCGCTTTCTGCCTATTGAAAATTTATTGTAGTTGTGTTTTAAATCATGGACCTTCAGCTGCTTTAAAAATTAAAGAGGTTGTGCCATTAAGCCATAAGATTGTGTGACATATTCAGTCGATAATTAAGTTCGGAAATTTGCGCTGTAATGTTTGAGCAACTAAATAAAGTTTTATGTGTTCGAAGGTAACTGACAGCCGCTCATTTTTGGCCCCTTTCCACAATTCCAACTACCTGTTCTGTCCTGCGGATTTAACCAGGCGTTTCATTACGTTTTCCAGCAATTTGTCACCAATATCGTGAGTAAAATGCCCGAGCCTGCACCATTCATCAGTTCTCTGTAGGTTATTATGCAAAACGATACTGTCTTCTGGCATTGCTATTTTCTTATTGACAACCGCATAATTTGCAAACAGTCTTACACTGCTTCTGACACTTTCTACCAGATCATTATTTATAGGCACTCTAAACAGTAACAGTCCTACCACACTTTCTTGGGGTGTTCCCCATTTTACATATACATCTGTCGATTTTGTTCCGTTAAGAGCGACAGAAGCTGTGGAACTGCTGTCGGGCAGTTACATGACATAAGTCACGGTTGTGTATGTGCCAGTTGGTTATACTAAATCTGAATCAGAAGATGGGTCCATGTGGAGAAAATGTTTCAAATGGCTCTAAGCACTAATGGACTTAACATCTGAGGTCATCAGTCCCCTAGCTTTAGAACTACTTAAACCTAATGCAGGAGTAGGTTTAATAATAAATAAAAAAATAGGAATGCGGGTAAGCTACTACAAACAGCATAGTGAACGCATTATTGTGGCCAAGATAGACACGAAGCCCACGCCTACCACAGTAGTTCAAATGGTTCAAATGGCTCTGAGCACTATGGGACTTAACTTCGGAGGTCATCAGTCCCCTAGAACTTAGAACTACTTAAACCTAACTAACCTAAGGACATCACACACATCCATGCCCGAGGCAGGATTCGAACCTGCGACCGTAGCGGTCACGCGGTTCCAGACTGAAGCGCCTAGAAACGCACGGCCACACCGGCCGGCCACCACAGTAGTACAAGTTTATATACCAACTAGCTCCGCAGACGACGAAGAGATTGAAGAAATGTATGATGAGATAAAAGAAATTATTCAGATAGTGAAGAGACGAAAATTTCATAGTCATAGGGAACTGGAATAGGAAGAGAGAGAAAAGTTGTAGGTGAATACTGAATGGGGGGTAAGGAATGAAAGAGGAAGGCGCCTGGTGGAAGTTTGCACAGAGCGTAACTTAATCATAGCTAACACTTGGTTTAAAAATCATGAAAGAAGGTTGTATACGTGGAAGAGGCCTGGAGATACAGACAGGTTTGAGATAGATTATGTAATGGTAAGACAGAGATTTAGGAACCAGGTTTCAAATTGTAAGACATTTCCAGGGGCAGATGTGGACTCTGGCCACAATCTATTGGTTATGAAAATGTGGTGCTACAGAAGAATGCTGAAGATTAGATGGGTAGATCACATAACTAATGAGGAGGTATTGAATAGAACTGGGGATAAGAGAAATTTGTGGCACAACTTGACTGGAAGAATAGATCGGTTGGTAGGACATATTCTGAGGCATCGAGGGATCACCAATTTAGTATTGGAGGGCAGCGCGGGGGGTAAAAATCGAAGAGGGAGACCAAGAGATGAATACACTAAACACATTCAGAAGGATGTAGGTTGCAGTAGATACAGGGAGATGAAGAGGCTTGCACAGGATATAGTAGCATGAAGAGCTGCATGAAACCAGTCTTCGGACTGAAGCCCACAACAACAACAACAACAAACGTAACTAGCCTAAGGACATCACACACATCCATGCCCGAGGCAGGATTCGAATCTGCAACCGAAGCAGCAGCGCGGTTCCGGACTGAAGCACCTGGAACCGCTCGGCCACAGCGGCCAGCCATGTGGAGACTTATCAGAAAGGGAGAAAGGAGATACCGCTTCTGGGTGTTCCAATGACCACACCATGAATGAAGATGCAAAAATTTTGGTGTATCTACACGACTGTCCAATTTCTGTAGAGTGCGCGCAGAATAACGTGGCCAGTAGATGCGCAATCAACAGGACACGAGTGGGGAGAGCAGTAATGGTAGGGGTTGCAGGCAGGTGCTGTAGGGGAAATGCCGAGCACTGGAGCGGAAGTACCGTTCTGAAGCCTTCATTCACATTTTCTGTAAATATTAAGTGGAGCCCCTCCAAGGCAAAGTGCCATGGTGACCATTCAAAATGATCTGCTGTCAGCTCTGCTTTGGTTAGTAACTAGAAAGAATTCCAATGTAAATGCAAGAAAATATGTGATTTATTTTTGTCTGATTTTTAATCATTTATAAGTTTCAAAGAAGCGTCATAATTGGCGAATTTTGAGTAAAACCTACGTTTTCCTTGTTGCTATGTTAAAATTTGCTTCTTTTGGCAAAACACAACGTTGTTTACACAACGTCACTTCACCAACATTTTGTGCAGACGCAGTTGTGAGAGGATTTTGAAACGGTGTTTTATTAAGTTTATTAAGTGAGGATCTGAGGAAAGGCAAGGTCAATAGTTTAAAGAAAACACGTCCTCGGTACCAAAATAAACGTGTCATGTTTTAACTTATGCTGTTCCAAAACCCAAGCATTTCTCGTTTCATCACCTATCGATGGCCCTTAAAAATTACATTCTTTCATCGGAAAAGTCTGTAGTTACTAGAATAAACGGTATATAATAAAGTTTTGCATACCATACTGCAAAATACTAGTGCTGTCGTTTGCCAAAATCTCATTTCAGTATTTCAAACCGTTTATGAAACATGAGGAATATTGTGGGTATTTAATGCTGGCTTTATAGCTGACGGGCGCGATTGCAAATGAGTCTGCTACATCAGAGTAATTTTCTCGAGGTGGGCAACAGATCGAGAACTCCCCCGAAATCTAAAGAAAAATTCACTACCTTAGCCAAATTCTAAACGTAGTAAAATATTATGTAATATCCACCAAAGGCAAAATCATAGCGAACCCTATTTTTCGAATTTCGCTCAGTGCCTTACGTAAATGCCACTATCGCAATAACTACGACTATTGTCGAAATAATAGGCTTGTCATCAGGACGCTGCAGTATAACCTATGAGTAATGCAAAAATGAAAAGTTTTACCCAGTAATTTCTGTAAAACCCTATGAGAAATACTGCAAGCCATGCACCTCGTTTCTGTCATCGCAGCGAGTCGCCGACCGGTCGAAAGGGAGCAGACAATGTCGGCCACCTCTTCTCTACAAACGAATGAACTCACCCAGCACTTTGCACGAAAATTGATCACTGCGTATCGGCCAACGTATCCTGCGTGGCCTCTACAGGACGTTGCGTACCACTCAGCGATACAGCACGGCGTAAGAACAACGGTCTGAAAAATACCATAACCGACAGATACGGAAGACGAGTCTCACGCCTTGCCGGCGACAGTCTGTTTAAATCCGACAAGAATTGTTTCTCGGCGTAAGATCATAATCCTGTCCCCCGTTTCAATCATCGCACAAACTTTAAAACGGGACATACTGAGATAACCGACCGCCGGACAGAAAAGCAACTACAAGTCGCTTAGTAGTGGAAAGGCATCAGGTTCGGATGAAATACCCACAACATTCTACGAAGATTATACGAAAGAACGTTCTTCCCTTATAGCAACAGTTTATAGCAGACCGCTGGAGCGAAGAAGTGTACCTAGCGAGTGGGAAAAGCACAGGTCCTTCCTGTTTTCAAGAAGGGTCGTTGAACAGACGCAGATAATTATATAGCCCTTTGTCATTGACATCAGTCTGTTGTATAATTATGAAAGATGTTTTATGCTCAAGAATTATACGTCTTTAAGTAACGGAAACCTCTTCTATGTGAATCAACATGGATTCGCAAACAGAGAGCTTGCAAAACTCAGCTCTTTCTGTTCCTCCATGAGATCTATAGCGCTGTAGACAACGGTGCTCAAGTTGATCCTTGACTTCAGGAAAGAGTCTGACACCTTCCCGCTCTGCCGTTTAGTGAGAAAAATAAGAGCTTATCGAGCATCGGTATCAGATTCGTGGCTGGATTCAAGACTTCTTTGCAGATAGAGCTCAACAACTCGTTTTTAACGGAATTAAATCGACAGATGTAAAGGTAATTTCGGGAGTATCCCAAGGGACTGTGATAGATCGTTACTGTTGACAATAATACTCATGATCAGTAGGAAGTGTCGGAAACTCTTTAACACTGTTCGCAGACGATGCGGTTGTCTAAAAGAAAGTAGCAATACCAGAAGACAGTACCGATGTACGGAACGGCGTGCAGAGGACTCGTGAATGCAGGCTGTGGCAGTTAAACCTGAGCGTAAATAAATGTAACACTGCGCATACGTAGCAAAACAAATCCACTACTATACAACTGCGCTACTGATGACAAATTGCTGGAAACAGAATCTATCGTAAAATATGTAGACGTAACTATCCCGGGTGACCATAGGTGGAATGACCAAGTAAACCAAACAGAAGGAAAAGCAGATGCCAGACAGAATCATAGAAAGAATCTTAAGAAAATGTGTCTCATCCACGAGGGAAGTGGCTTAGAATGCGCTTGTTTGATCGCTTCTTGAGTATTGTCCGTCAATCTGGGGCCCTTACCACGTGGGACTGATAGAATAGATAGAAAAGATCCAACGAAGAGCGACGCGACTCGTCACAGGACCATTTAGTCGGTGAGAGAGCATTACAAACTCCAGCGTCAAACATTATAAGAGAAGCGTTGTGCATCACGGAGAGGTTTACTATAGAAATTTCGAAAAAGCACTTTCCGGGAAGCCTCTACAATGTATTACTTCCTGCCACATAGACCTAGCGAAAGGACCACGGTGAGAAAAATTCGGGAAACTAGAGCTTATACCGAGCTATACCGACAGTAATTCAATGAAAGTTCCCACGCGCCACCCACGGGTGAGACAGGAAAGGGGAAACAGTTAGTCCCAGCAGATGTACCGTTCGCTATATACCGTTAAGTGGCTTGGGGAGTACGATGTAGATATAGAATTAATGCTGTCAATGAAGGTAGGCTAAGCTCAAACAGTTTCCAAGCGAACAATGCAAAGGGTACAGCATGCGTGGGAACATTTATAGCCATGTACCTCGAAAAACACCATTACTCCCAGCGGAACACAAAGCAGCTCGTCTTAAAGGGCAAGATAGCACAGGAATCGGACAGCAGTCGACTAGATGACTAGAGCAATGTAGTTGTGGCAAGAGAGTCGCGATTTTGCCACTTTTCAAGTGATTCAAGGCGTCGGGTGCAGCGATGGTCCAATGACACATTTAAGCGAGGACTTCATGAAATTGACCGAAACTGTCAATTTTTAGTTTATTTATTTATTTATTTATTTTGTTAGTTGAATTCATGGACAATAAGTTTTCAAAGTTTCAATGATTAAATAGCATCGCAAGTGCTTGAAAAATAATTAAATGTATGACGCCACCTCCCTGCCACGCCCACTTCTTGAAGAAACAATTCAGTACTATCTCGCTGAAGGGCGGTTCATTGGAATACTTTCAAGCAATCTTGAACTTGATACATCTAGAAGGTTGTTACATAAGCTTCTTGGTTTTGTAAATCATTTGCGACTATATTCCGTATCTTAGAAACAGTAACAAAGTAGCTATTTTGATTATGAGTCAGCAGTTCTTGTTTTGCATTGAGCTAGTACTATAACTGTGCACTCAGTGGACAAAGTGAAGACGAGATAAAAAAAACCATAACTGCAGTAAAACATTTTCTGGTTCTAGTGGCGGAATGGAGTGAACTGATATGCAAATTATTTTTAAGATGTCTGTCAAGAAAAGCGAGTCCCAGGGATTGAAACTGTCAATGAGTGCAAACCTCATGGAGAACTTCAGTTGAGAAACTTGAATGCATTGGACACATCCAGAAGAGAATGTGCTCTAGACTGAGGAAACTTGTCAGTGACATAAAGGGCAAAATGTTGGAAGATGGAAAGGGCATTGGCTAACAAGACAGACTCCAAAAAGATGGTAACACATACTCTTCAAGTGTATTATGACAAGACTGTCAGATAGAAACCACCCAGTGTAAGTGAAACGAAAAGTGCAGCATGAGCTACATAATTTTGCGTAGTATCAACAAATGAAAATCCATTTTATCATCTGTACCATCTGTAGCTGGTGTAAATATCTACAGGTTCTGAGGGATAACAACCCCTAAATTCACAAGTAGTAGTTTTCAAATTGTATCCTGGATGTCGTCAAGCCCACTTACAGGTTTGTGGTCGATCCTGATCGTCTAATATGATGTGTTCGTGGCAAAACCTCACAATTCAAATGCGTCTGAATTCACTCATATGGAAACGATGTCATAAAACATTTCCACCTGCTACAGTTATCAGAATTGCAACTGATAATGCAGTTCTTGCTTTTAATGATGGGAACGTAGGGAGAATGAATGTATTACAGAGAACAGATTTTAAGATAGGAAATTTCACATCGGACATCTTGAGAAAAATAGATTTATAGCGTCTCTCTGCAGTTCAAAAATCAACTGAAGACCTGGTAAAGGCAAGAAGGCAAAAAACAAAGAACTAGAAGAGAATCTTTGAAGTGGAAGACGTCCCGGAATATAAATCTGGGGGCTTCTGAAAAGGTGGCTTAAGAAAAAACGTTAGGCTGAAGTTTAAATTGCATTTACTGATAATTACATTTTTTTCTTTTGTTAAGTTTATCTAACTTTTTCTTAGAATCTATGAAGGCTAGAATTATAAAATTGTGTACTCTTATTTCTATAATCCCAATAGATATTGTCTCAAAATAAATTTTGAAATTCTAATTGCAGGCTGACATATGGGGCAAAGTGCTTGGAACTTTTCATTACTTTTGTATACTCGTATTTGATATATTCAAAGAACTTCATGAGAGGAGCTTACTACCTGCAAAGGGAATGAACAGAAATTTTTGTAAAAGTCTCTTGAATAGTTTCTGAGAAAAAGATACATATATAATTTTTTTAAATAAAATTTTTCAATAGCATAAAGAAGGTATACATATATAATACAGGAAACTTAATAGTAAGTGTTTTAACTCCATGTAAAGCATAGTACAACCTTTCTTTGTCATGTCTTCAAAATTGTGGATTTGTGCATATTTTAAATAGTGTGCGTCTTTCATAAACGTCCCCCCTTAATACGCGTGGCGTTGACTGTATTGTTTTGAGGTTGTTTTGTACAAGAATCTGGGACCACTTACTCAGGTTAACGTAAACGTGAACCAGGATGTTTATTTCAACATTCTCAGCAAGCAGGTTTCGCCCTTTCTTGTACACTTTCATGATGAGTATGCTGTGGACGCTCCCGTCTTCCAGGATGACAGCGCTGTGCGCAGCGCCGCACGCATACGGTCCAGGTTTGACAAAAACAATTCCGCACCCTACCGTTGCTCGATTGATCCGCTGAATTACCGGATGTTAATCCTACGGAAAACGTCCAGGACTGGTTGGAGTAGCGGATGAAACGTAGCAGTCAACATTCCTGTAATCTGGTAGCTCCACTGAAGTGGCTTCAAAAAAATGGTTCAAATGGCTCTGAGCACTATGGGAGTTAACTACTGAGGTCATCAGTCCCCTAGAACTTAGAACTACTTAAACCAAACTAACCTAAGGACATCACACACATCCATGCCCGAGGCAGGATTCGAACCTGCGACCGTAGCGGTCACGCGGTTCCAAACTGACGCGCTTAGAACCGCACGGCCACACCGGCCGGCTGAAGTGGCTTCAGATGGATATGACGTACCTGAAGATGCTTGTGGACCAGACTTTGCCGAATTTGGGCGATTATCAAGAATAGAGGCGGTATTAGAAGCTTTTAGTGTGACATTTCCTGGAGATGAATATTGTCCGCTGTGCGTAGTTTCCCGTCCCTAACAGAGCGCACGCTGTTTTGCTTACCAAAAGTTTGAGGTTTACTAAGGGCCCTCCCATCTGATGCGCAAATATCACAAAATTCCGTTTGAGTAAGAGAAGATAACTGTGCAGAATGACACACGGTAAATAAAAAAGCTGTAATCGTGACTGATGGCGGTATCTTATTGTGTTTTATGGCCGTGTTATATTGCAACAGCTATACTCTGTTATCACAACTCTGTCACTTAACAGATGTCTGAACAACGACGCTATCTTTTCTCGAGTACTACGAAAGATAATGCGATCTTGTTGGAGCTGCTTATTTTTTCTGCCTTTTTAGCGCTGTCTACTTGTCTTGTGTCTTACATCTCGAAATTCACGTGAAAAAGAAAAGGGAGAAAGACATCGCCGTTACTACAGAGAGCACAAAAGCCTGGAGAGTAATAGAGGGGCAAAATGAAGTAATCCGGGGATGGTCTTTACGTAGTCTCATTCCCCCTCGCCCCTTCTCCCCCCCCCCCTTCTCCCATCCTCCAGCATCCCGGAATTTGGAAGATACTATTTTAGAGATTCGCAGTAAAACTAAATGTAGACGGCAACACCGAAATTTGAGCGTTTTCTTAGAGAAAGTCGTCCAATGTCCTAACCACAGTACCACCTTGATCGTTTCTATGAAAAGATTTATTGTCGGGAGGATAAAACAAAACTGCAAGAAAAGGCTCCCTGTGACGAGAATGTACGAGTGGCGTCGTATTTTTCTTATAGTTATTTCGTCATTTGAATTTAATAAGGTTGCTGAAAGGGAGGAGCAGGAGGAGCAGGGATGATACATGTGGCATTTCTGATACCATAATTGATTCGTGACATGATATCGTCAAATGATCAGTGAATTTATTTGTATCTACAGGTGAAGCCTTGCAAGTCCTCTGATAAGATCGGCGTATCGAGTAGCGACACTTGTAATTCTAAAACTGAAGCAGATCACCGTTATCGATGTCGTACTGCTATCGCTGACTGTTTTACGCATCGTCGATTTCCAGTGTCACTGACGACAATCGAGGCAGGATAACCTCCGATTACTTCCTTGAAACTCTCGTTTCGGCCATCGCGTGATGTGATGTCGATTTCAGCCGTCGGGTGAAGTGATGCCGCCCGTCTCTCTCGTCACATTGCATGGACGAATTACTGTCATGACTCATTCTCAAAAAGTAAACAGTTCGTTGAGGATTAAATGCTTGGTGCAGAAAAAGAGCTGAAACGAGATCTCTTCACCTCGTATGATCATTACGTCATGTATGTCACTGACACGTGTTAAAAAAAAAAACACACACACACACACACACACACACACACACACACACAAAGATGTTCACGCACATTTGGTTTTATCTGGGATGATAATATCGTTCCGGAAACAAATGAAAAGTAGTTCCATTACCAGTCCTAACGAAGGTTTTCGAGAGGATTTTCTTGCTATTAGTCAAGTTCCAAAACTGTTTCTCCCTTCACCAACGGGAAGTTCTCTTCTTCACTACCAGTTCGCCTAATAATTGACTGAAAACAACCGAGCATGTACTGGGTACGGGAAGTCAAATCGAGCAAAAGTTTCCGAACAGCCACAGGTCGCAGACTCTCCGTTATGGAGATACTGTCATAAATCGACAACCAATCCGATAAGATCGAGCGGAAGTTTCTCTGCTAAGCGAACGTGTTTGAGTGAGACCAGTAATGTCGGTTTGTCTGACTAATCTGCTGTTGTGTTACGCTGTGGTTGTTGTCCTCTGCTGCATTACGCTACTTTTACCGTACTTTTTATTTTGCGTACTGTGATTCGCCGAAATCTTTGTTCTAATTTAGTGTACCATAAATGAAATAACGACGATGTTATAGTGAAGTGCCGCAGTCTCTGTATTTAAAAATAAAAACAGTGAGGATCATTTAAGACTCAGTGTCATGTGGACGATAAGCTCATTAGCAATAGATCTTGAACTGTGATTCGGTGGAGATGGGGAAGACTGGGTGGTGTCCTTTCCTGGCGTTCATTTAGAGCGACTTCGGACGGCCACGAAAAAACTGGATTTGAATGGCCTGGCAGGGTCTTGCACTACGCTCCTACCGAATGTATGTCAACGTCGCAAACTTTGCATCACTTGGCACAACTTCGTATTTTAATTTTGAAAATATCAGATGATTCTATAAAATAATAAATTTAAGGTCAAATTTTTATGCAATTAAAGCGTAATTTTATCAACACCACAAAACTCACATAAAATCCGGCATGAGTAAGCGCGTCCTAGTAATAGTCGTTTTACATTGTTTGTGCAATGAGGAAGTTGACTATGCTTTCAGGTATGTATAAGTTCTAGATCAGCCAAAATTTCAACCAGTTATTTTCATATTTATTTGTCAAAGAGGAGTTTCAAGCTATTGGTACCCTTACACAGGCGTCAGAATGGTGGAAAGAAATCCTGTCAACTAAAGCAACAAGAATTTGTTTCCCATTTGTTGGTAGGAAGATCTTGTTTGGAATCGTGAGAAATACGTCTTCCTGAAACATTTACGTTTCTTTGCAGTTGTCGCGGATTTAGTGGTCCAAATCTCTTGACTACCAAGAACTACAAAATAGGAATAGTATAACCGACTTCACTTTAATTTAGCCAATGGTTTTCTTTCTAGTATAAATAGCAAGATAGTGTTTTCCGTACTTCTCTAGGTGTGTGTGTGTGTGTGTGTGTGTGTGTGTACATAATTCTTCAAACTTCTTGATTTGCGATCCGTTTCTAACTACTTCTGCTCTTCTTCAGAACTAGAGAAGTACGGAAAACACATCCTACCATTTATGTATCATGTTCGCAGAATAAAAGGTATACACTGATGTTTGGATTGAAGAGTTCCTAGATAACAGAACGCAGCATGTCATTCTCAATGGAGAGAAGTCTTCCGAAGTGAGAGTGATTTCAGGTGTGTCGCAAGGGAGTGTCGTAGGACCGTTGCTATTCACAATATACATAAATGACCTTGTGGATAACATCGGAAGTGCACTGAGGCGTTTTGCGGATGACGCTGTGGTATATCGAGAGGTTGTAACAATGGAAAATTGTACTGAAATGCAGGAGGATCTGCAGCGAATTGACGCATGGTGCAGGGAATGGCAATTGAATCTCAATGTAGACAAGTGTAATGTGCTGCAAATACACAGAAAGAAAAATCCCTTATCATTTAGCTACAATGTAGCAGGTCAGCAACTGGAAGCAGTCAATTCCATAATTTATCTGGGAGTACGCATTAGGAGTGATTTAAAAGTTGATCGTCGGTAAAGCAGATGCCAGACTGAGATTCATTGGAAGAATCCTAAGGAAATGCAATCCGAAAACAAAGGAAGTAGGACACAGTACGCTTGTTCGCCCACTGCTTGAATGCTGCTCAGCAGTGTGGGATCCGTACCAGATAGGGTTGATAGAAGAGATAGAGAAGATCCAACGGAGAGCAGCGCGCTCCGTTACAGGATCATTTAGTAATCGCGAAAGCGTTACGGAGATGATAGATAAACTCCAGTGGAAGACTCTGCAGGAGAGACGCTCAGTAGCTCGGTACGGGCTTTTGTTGAAGTTTCGAGAACATACCTTCACCGAGGAGTCAAGCAGTATATTGCTCCCTCCTACGTATATCTCGCGAAGAGACCACGAGGATAAAATCAGAGAGATGAGAGCCCACACAGAGGCATACCGACAATCCTTCTTTCCACGAACAGTACGAGACTGGAATAGAAGGGAGAACCGATAGAGGTACTCAAGGTACCCTCCGCCACACGCCGTCAGGTGGCTTGCGGAGTATGGATGTAGATGTAGATGTTTAAGAGAAACAGCTAGAACGTGGGTCACCTCTAATACTTCTAAACATTTCTTTGTAGCTTCTGTTTTACCTCACACAATGTGTCTCATCCATTACTCAAGTGTTGTTTGATAACAACCTGCAGATATTCTTTCTAAATTCTTTCTTTCGTAAGTGCCTCAACGACGCAGGTGCGGCATGTACAACGTGGACAAAATAAAACTGGACAGGAAAATGTTTACAGTAAGACTGAACTCATTTTTCTGGTGTGCCTCGGATGACAACCAAAAGGGTCCTGCTGTGAAAAGAAATTAGACGCCACAACATCACTCCCAATTGTCAGGGCGTATGGCGGACGACAGTCAGAGTGGTATCCCACTGCTGGTCAGAGCTTTTCCAGACACATTTGGCTGGTCATCAGTGCTCAGTTCGAAGCGAGACTCATCAGTGAAGACAGTTCTAATACAGTCAGTGGGATTCCGGGCCGAAGACGAGCCTGGAGGTGCCCCGTGCAGGAGTGGAATACCAACTTGACCGTTGCCCGCTACACGGCCCAACGGCCAGGAGTGATGGCTGACGTACGATTTCTTTTCATAGCAAGACAGCTTTTGCTATGATCCGTGGCACCCTTACACTACAGCGATACGTCGGCGATATTCTGCGTCCCATTTTGTTGATCGTGGTGACAATCCATCCTGGGCCTACATTTCAGCAAGATAATTCCCTCACGCACGTGGCGAGAGTTTCTACTGCTTGTCTTCGTGCTTGACAAACCCCACCTTCTCCAGAAAGGTCGCCAAATCTCTTCCCAACCGAGAACGTTTGGAGCTTATGGGCATGGCCTTTCAACCAGCTCGGATTTTTTGACGATGTAATTAGCCAGTTGAAGATAATTTGGCACGCCATCCCTCAGGAGGATATCAACTACCCTTGTAAGTAGGCTGTTTAGGTTTTTATGTTGGTAACGCCACGTAGCACTCTGTATGAAAATCACTGACTGCTGTGTGCAGTCTGTGGCTGGTTTGCATTGTTGGAATATTTGCTGTTGTAGTGTTGGGCAGTTGGCTGTTAACAGCGCGTAGCGTTGCGCAGTTGGAGGTGAGCCGCCAGCAGTGGTGGATGTGGGGAGTGAGATGGAGTTTTGACAGCGGATGATCTGGACGTGTGTCCATCAGAGAGTGTAAATTTGTAAGACTGGATGTATATATTATGAATTTGAACATTGTTAAGCTGGCAGTATTGGCGCTCGCTGTATTGCAGTAGTTCGAGTAACGAAGATTTTTGTGAGGTAGGTGATTCATGAAAGTTATAGGTTATTGTCAGTCAGGGCTATTCTTTTGTAGGGATTATTGAAAGTCAGATTGCGTTCGGCTAAAAATATTGTGTGTCAGTTTAGTGTTGATCAGAACAAGTAAAGAGTACTGAGTACGTTCAGTTTTGCTCAGCTGTTTGAAAAGCAAATTACGTAAGAGGTTTTCCAGCACAGTAATTCATAAAATTTTTTAAGGGGACGTTTCATACCCTATCAATCAATACCCAGTCGAATAACTGTTTGCCAAAGGGCCAGAGGAGGACCAACGCGTTATTGACTTGCTCAATTTGTGCAGTCCTTTCCCTTGAATAAATCATCCAATTTTTATGAAATTATAATAATTTGTTTGCTTGTGCATCACATGTACCGATTTGTGTTCAATTCGGATAATTTTTTCATGGTGAGGTTCTCCCCCCCCCCCCCCCCCCCCTCCCCCACTCCCCTTAAGTTTATTTGTGCTTCATCACGCCGGAGGAAACGTTTCGCTACTGGCTGTTGGGCACCACGAGCAGCAGGGGAGCTGCGAGGGTTGCCTAAGCAGCGGGCGCCGTGCGTAGGTGTGTCTCCAGTCCCACGTCTCAGCGCGCGACCTCAAAGGAATCTCACGTATCAAACGCCTGAGCCCGCGTTATTAACTCGCCAACGATCAATCAAGTCTCGCATCGGCTCTTTGAGAGGTAAATAGATTACGGGCGGTTTAATTGCGGCCGATAGCGTGTGTTGTATAGATAAGATCTGTGTGCGGGAAGCCGTGTTCTAATCCGGGATCTACTGGCGGCGACGGCACAGCACAGCACAGTGCGGTGTACTTGAGTTGCAGCGCGGCCCGGCTGGCAGAAGGCGCCTCTCTAAAGACTTACAAGGAGCGGTCCCCAGCAGTGGGAACAATCTGTACGGTGATCTACGATAAGGTTCCAGGTATCACGCCCTGCAGCCATTCACCCTGGTGGGCCCTCTTTCGCGATAATCGACGAAAAAAAAATTACGATTTTCACTTGACCCTTAATCGTCTTAAATGAAAACTACAGTGTAGGTTGCTTGCTTAGCGTAATAGCTAGGGTAATGACCATAGATTCAGAAGGTTGTGGGTTCGAATCTCACCCTATACATTACATTTCAATTCAATTAATTGAATTAAATGTAATTATTTATTTCTGTTTCTCTGTCACATCATTTCAATTATTGTGTCAACTTTTTTATTTTCTCTCATGTTTCTTCCTGTGTTTCTTTTTCCAATTGGAATTTCTGTGAATGTGAATATAATTATATTTATTTATCTATTATAAAATTAAAACTTTTGAAAATGCCGAGATAAAGGTTAAAAAACAAAAGACGAAATAATCTACTTATATTGACTGTTCAATGGCGTCAAAAATGTATTTTTCGTTATAGGATGTGCATTTTTTTGGATGGAAATCCTCATATAAACATTTAAAACATAATTTGCTGTTCCACCATGGACAAAATAATGCTGATGAAAATTTAAACGAAAGAAAGGATTATAAGTAAAACGCAATTCGTGCAGAACGAGGAATAAAAATAATGAATTCAACAACATGGACGAAAATGTATGATGAAAAACGAAAGAAATTAAATCGAAAGTAATACATAAAAGCAATTAAAATCACTTCAACTAAGCTTCCAAAGGGAAAAAGAACGATACGAAAAAATGATAAATAATATCTTACATTTTGACCAATTAATTGGGCAATAATAATGAGCAAAGTACTTTCGACAAAGACTAAAAATTTTAAAAAATTCAAAGCACCCGTCAACGATCGTACCCACAATTTTCTGTATGTAATGCTTTTCCTTTTACCCTATCCATTACGCTATGCAACCGGCCAATTCTATACTCTTTCTCCAAGCTATTAATCGACACGCAAAATTTCATTTTTTTTTTTTTCGAGTACTTGCAATCGAGGGTCTATCAAGCTGAATGACTGCGGGGTGACATAAATGGAACTTGGTCACCGTATAGATGGTTTCAAAACGTCGATCCCAAAAAATGGTTCAAATGGCTCTGAGCACTATGGGACTTAACTGCTGAGGTCATCTGTCCCCTAGAACTTAGAACTACTTAAACATAACTAACCTAAGGACATCACACACATCCATGCCCGAGGCAGGATTCGAACCTGCGACCGTAGCGGTCGCGCGGTTCCAGACTGTAGCGCCTAGAACCCCTCGGCCACTCTGGCCGGCTGTCGATCCCACCGCTGGTTACATCTCTTTGTTAGTTGATGGGAACGACTGCTTCGCTTCTGTAATTGAGGCGCACGTAGGCTACGTATAGTAGTTGTCACACATACATCCACCTCAGACAGCATTATGCAGTGTCAAACGCTGTTTCTAGTATAAGAGTTAAATGAGTCAGTTACGAAACGAAGTGTTCTGTCAGACTGTTGTGAGACTGGGTTAGTACGAATCGAAGTCACTCTGGTTTCACTGAACTGTACTACCAAATTTTACTACATCCCAGGGAACATGTGAAAGTTTGTTTCCCAGTAGCTCTCGGGCTATATTAGCAGAGAACCGTGCCATCCCCGGCAGTCAGTGATCTTACTCCTGATGGCGGAAATAGCCATCGAAAGCTCGAGCTTCAAAACCGAAAAAAATTTATTCAGACACGCCGCCGCGACAGACTGCGAGGGCGCAATACAATACTTCTTTACTTATTCGTACACTCTGTTTGGTGCTTGAAACCGAGCCATAATACTTCGTCTTACAGGGACCGCACTACGGAAATGTACAACACAACAGAGAAGCTCAAACTACTTCCCTGGTTTACCGATTCTTCGATTGTCCCAACAGAAAATAAGCTTGTCATGTACAAGGTGACAATTATTTAACTATATGAAATAAAATCGTCATAACTTCTGGACGGTTTCAGTTAGAACGTTCAAACTGCATGGTTGGCCGCGAGGCGTGAGAAATTCGTATGCGCATGCATCGTTTGATTTACCGATGAAGCCCATTTTCGTTTACGTGGATTCATCAATAAGCAAAATTGGCGCATTTGGGGAACAGGGAATCGCATTTCGCGGTCAAGAAATCTCTTCATCTTCAAGGGGTTACTGTGTGGTGTGCAAAGTCCAGTCACGAAATAATCGGTGCGATATTCCTTGACGGTTCGGTGACTACCAAACGGTACGTGAAGATTTTGGAAGATGATTTGATTCTCATTACCCAAAGTGACCCTGATTTCGATAAGATGTGGCTCAAGCAAGACGAAGTTCGACGCCATCGAAGCAGGAGAGTGTTTGATGTCCTGGAGGAGCACATTGGGAACCGTATTCTGGCTCTGGGGTACCCAGAGGTCACTGGCATGGACCTCGATTGGCCGCCATATTCTCAGAATCTGAACACATGCGACTCCTTTTTGTGGGGCTAAATTAAAGACAGGGTGTACAGAAATAACCTCAAAACCATTGCTGAGCTGAAAACAGCCATTCAGGAGGTCATCGACAGCATCGATGTTCCGATGTTCTGACACTTCGCTATTCGTCTGCGCCACATCATCGCCAATGATGGCAGGCATATCGAACATAACATAATCTAAACCTGAATATCTGTAGTGGCGTTTAAATGTTGAATAAAGTGTGAGCACGACGTAGCTTGTAACTAATTTACGTGTTTTTCCTTCTAGTTAAATAATTGTCGTCCTGTATCTGCTTTCATATAAGTTGAATCGTAGCAGGGAAATTTCTCGTAAGGGAGGGTGCCTTGAATATTTTCTATTTATCTTAAATACACTCCTGGAAATGGAAAAAAAGAACACATTGACACCGGTGTGTCAGACCCACCATACTTGCTCCGGACACTGCGAGAGGGCTGTACAAGCAATGATCACACGCACGGCACAGCGGACACACCAGGAACCGCGGTGTTGGCCGTCGAATGGCGCTAGCTGCGCAGCATTTGTGCACCGCCACCGTCAGTGTCAGCCAGTTTGCCGTGGCATACGGAGCTCCATCGCAGTCTTTAACACTGGTAGCATGCCGCGACAGCGTGGACGTGAAGCGTATGTGCAGTTGACGGACTTTGAGCGAGGGCGTATAGTGGGCATGCGGGAGGCCGGGTGGACGTACCGCCGAATTGCTCAACACGTGGGGCGTGAGGTCTCCACAGTACATCGATGTTGTCGCCAGTGGTCGGCGGAAGGTGCACGTGCCCGTCGACCTGGAACCGGACCGCAGCGACCCACGGATGCACGCCAAGACCGTAGGATCCTACGCAGTGCCGTAGGGGACCGCACCGCCACTTCCCAGAAAATTAGGGACACTGTTGCTCCTGGGGTATCGGCGAGGACCATTCGCAACCGTCTCCATGAAGCTGGGCTACGGTCCCGCACACCGTTAGGCCGTCTTCCGCTCACGCCCCAACATCGTGCCGCCCGCCTCCAGTGGTGTCGCGACAGGTGTGAATGGAGGGACGAATGGAGACGTGTCGTCTTCAGCGATGAGAGTCGCTTCTGCCTTGGTGCCAATGATGGTCGTATGCGTGTTTGGCGCCGTGCAGGTGAGCGCCACAATCAGGACTGCATACGACCGAGGCACACAGGGCCAACACCCGGCATCATGGTGTGGGGAGCGATCTCCTACATTGGCCGTACACCACTGGTGATCGTCGAGGGGACACTGAATAGTGCACGGTACATCCAAACCGTCATCGAACCCATCGTTCTACCATTCCTAGACCGGCAAGGGAACTTGCTGTTCCAACAGGACAATGCACGTCCGCATGTATCCCGTGCCACCCAACGTGCTCTAGAAGGTGTAAGTCAACTACCCTGGCCAGCAAGATCTCCGGATCTGTCCCCCATTGAGAATGTTTGGGACTGGATGAAGCGTCGTCTCACGCGGTCTGCACGTCCAGCACGAACGCTGGTCCAACTGAGGCGCCAGGTGGAAATGGCATGGCAAGCCGTTCCACAGGACTACATCCAGCATCTCTACGATCGTCTCCATGGGAGAATAGCAGCCTGCATTGCTGCGAAAGGTGGATATACACTGTACTAGTGCCGACATTGTGCATGCTCTGTTGCCTGTGTCTATGTGCCTGTGGTTCTGTCAGTGTGATCATGTGATGTATCTGACCCCAGGAATGTGTCAATAGTTTCCCCTTCCTGGGACAATTAATTCACGGTGTTCTTATTTCAATTTCCAGGAGTGTATATAAGAATTAATGCAGGAACAGAAGTAAAAGTTTAGAATATGTCTAAAGATGAAAGACAATTACATACCAACCAACGGCAAAGAAGATCTGTTAACTGCTGATTAGTACGGAATTGTGTTTGAGGTTAAAAAGAAGACAAGATTAAGTGAACTAACATAAAGCAGAATAACACGCATCATAATTGAAAAAGTAAAAGTAGAAAGAGTGAAAGATTATTTTACTTTATTGTATGAAACATTGTCTTTCAGCTGTACAACTTATCATATTTTTCACTGTAGAGCTACAAATGTATCTAAATGGAGACAAATGACCCAATCATCAGATATCTGTCACAGACGACTACTTCATCAGTCTATGCAAAATGTCGACTTCCACCTCCGAAAGCATATACCAATAAGCCAGTAGTCTAACCTTAAAACTTCGGCTCACCTGGTAGTCTCGAATGGATCGAACAGTGATAGTTTGATGGGGCTTCGCCGAGGACAATTTCCCAATAGGGTGACTATGAATGAGGTCATATAACTCGTATATCGATTGAATTCCCAAATGAACAGCAGAAAAGAAAAATCTTATTTATACAGTGAAGTCACTGGCAGTTGACGCTGCTCCATACACCAAGTAATGTACCAAGTTGAAAGCTTTCTTAGCTTAGGGAACCATCACACAAGATCAGTGAACTGAGAAAAATGTCACCAGCATTTTGAAGGAAGCATTCTTCAACAGATATCGTTGTGTAAAATATTGCCGTAGCATTATGGACAGAGTTTCTAAACTGATAATGGCTTCCGTTTCTTGCAGCTGAATACATCCTCGCCATATGGACCACGAAACAAATTGATATAATCTTTAATGCAATATGGCGCATAATGATAGTGACTGGCTGCATGGAAGAAATACGTTTGAACAAGCTATATAAAGCGGCAGTTTCTACTGCTCCAATAATATGACGAGCAGCGCATGGACACAGAGAGAATATTTCTTTGGCAAAAGGAGTGTCTTGTATAGTGTTTTTCTTTTTTTTCGGGTCGTGCCTATTCAGTCATCTCAGTAATGGAGAAACGATGCCATAACGCACTGGAGACGAGTTTCTTATCAATTACGATGACACGAATGTAAGGACAACAAAAGGCCCAGTCCTCGAGCGGAGAAAATCTCCGACTAGGCGGGAATCATACTCGGACCCCTCCTATTAGTAAACCGTCGCGCCTATCGTGCAGCTACCGGGGTGGACGTGGAGTGGATTCGGTGTACCATGACTACTAAAATCAAAGGGTACACCCATGAGTCAGCCTCGGGTGGACCCTCGAAGCTCATACGCACTTCTAGAGGGTCAGCCTATTAGCATTGAACTTCTGTGTATCACGTGAAGAATTATCAGTCGGCTACGAATAGGTGTTATGCCGGTAATGGGTACAGGGCAGCAAAGCAAGATGGTCTGTGACGGATGACGACACGAAAAAGAAAGAAAAGAAAGGAAATAGTTTGTAACCTAGGAATATGTACAAATGAAACTGGGATAAAGACAAAGCATAGGAAACAAAGTGCAGTATTTGAAGTACAATGTTACATGGGTATTAAGATTAGGGACGCAAATTAAGAATGAGATGAACACGTGTACGGGAAAAAGAGAAGAAGTGAAAGACTGGTGAGATGTGTTCTAAGACAATGGAAACAAAGATAATTTGTAAATAGGGGAACAATTTCTGGGTAGAGCAAATAATTAATTCGTAGGTTTCGGTAAAGGTGTAGAGATGAAAGGGTCAGTACGCTAGGGAACAGACTACACAGAAAGACAGGATCAGACGAATCAGGAGGTGTTCTCTTTGTTCTTGGTCTGAAAGCGTCGCGATTAAGAAGAATTTTACTGTCTGTTACAGCTACTGATTCTCAGTTTACAGTTTACCGCGATTTCTTGTTCAGGAGGACAGTTGAAATTTTAATGTTTCAGTTAACGAGAGTCTTAAACATTCCGGTAGCACAGAAACGTGTGTACGCGCTATTTCCACTTCCCTCAAAGTACCGCAGAACGGCGAACCTCATCCGCCAGTGTTGGCCGCATCCTGCAGGAAGTAGTCCGCGAAAATAGCCCATCACGACTTCCCGCGTCCGAGCTGTGTACTTAGCACATCTACTAGATTCCGACCACGGGTTCCGTTAAGCCGTTACTCAATATTTCTCCCAGAGCTAACAACTGTTGGGTTACTTTTCCTGTCGTTTGTTGAATTAGGAATGGCTGGGGAGAGTAACGACCATATAAGACGTCCTGGACGACGGTGACTACAGTCCTAGCAGTAAAGTGTCATCGAGAAGTAATTTTGGTCTTATGGTTATTACGCAGAACCTGCATAATTTTAAACATCTCTTCCTTTTCCACACGTTTCATCTTTTATCGTGACTTCACATTACGTACGTGTCAATTCAGGCTTACCTTTTACACTGCTGTCCATTAAATTAGCAACAACGTGAAGACAGGATTCGGCAAACGCCAAATTGACATGAAGAGTATTCCATGTAATTCTTGAATAAGTAATACCATCTCTCCGGCGGGGGTGGCCGAGCGGTTCTAGGCGCTACACTCTGGAGCCGCGCGACCGCTACGGTCGCAGGTTCGAATCCTGCCTCGGGCATGGATGTTTGTGATGTCCTTAGGTTAGTTAGGTTTAAGTAGTTCTAAGTTATAGGGGACTGATGACCTCAGATGTTAGGTCCCATAGTGCTCAGAGACATTTGAACCATTTAATACCACCTCGAATGCACACCTGAAAGATGATGGAATAGGTGTACTACATACTTGGATATGCGGATGCTTAACGTTCAACTCAACGACACAAAGTCGAGCAAAGCCATCTCACGCATATCTTCTGGTAAACCTTCCGGAATGTAAGTTCGTGATCCATGAAACTCATCAGCTCCTAACATTTCGTCCAGAGCTGCGCTGGACATCTTCAGAGGGGTGTTTCTCCTCCAGTGAGTCTTGCCGACTCACCGGCTTCTAATCAGTAGCTGACCGGTTTTGGGTTAACAGCCATTTTCGAATCAACCAAGACTTGTAAAATTAAAAGTACGTCCAAAACAACATTAGGTTACGCCGTTGCCTATATTTCCGGCTACAAGATTATTTAATTTTATCTCGGACGTACATTTAACTTTCCTGGCCTTGGTTGGTTCGAAAATAGGTATTAACCAGAACCCGGTCACCTACTGAATAAACATCTGTTTTATTCCCAACTCTGAATGTGTCTACATATAAAGCTACGACAAGCGCTGGAGGACAAATTATTAAATCGAATATCGACTACAACTCCTATCGGAAGGGCACATAGAATTCGACTGTGAAAAGGAAACATTTTGTTTTTAATGAGAAACAAACCGACGTCTTTTGTTGACACTATAGGTCGCATGCAATTCATGATGACCAGCAGGAGGCAGTGTTGTATCTTGGTACACTTTTGAAACTTACACCCGCAGCCAGCCTTGTAATAGAAGTTTGATTTATTTTTTTATTCGATTTTTAAATGATGACATTCACTTTTTGTGTGGTGCAGGCTTTTTCAGGAACTATAAAAATTACGTCGGGAAACAGATTTTTACAAACATGAAAACATGTTCCAAGGTACAAAATGGTCACGAACCTAGGAAGTAATATTCGACTGAAATCTAAAGACGCTGCAATCGATAAAATCTTGGCATTATTTTATTCAACACTCCATTTGATACATTATACCTCTGCTCCACAACAATAATCAGAAAATGAAATCAAATCAAACAGAAATACTATAATAAACCAATTATATGTTAAGTACTTTTTGAAGTAAACATTTCTGGAAGCGAACACAATTTTCTATTTTCGACACTGGTAAATTTGTTAAGCCATTAAAAAAACTCAGTTCATTTGAAAGTATTAGATGTTCCATGGTCAAAGACGTTCTTCTGTTGCAAGGCGCAAGGTGGCGCAAGACCGACGATGTATGGCTGAACTGTTCGTACCTTACATAAATAGTTTAAAAAAGTACAGCATTTTACTCACTATAAAGTACTGAACCCCAAGAGTTAAAACTTATTACAAATAGCTTGATTATATTGTACATCACCTAAATGTGTAGAAAGCCAAAGATTTACACATTCTGTGTAAGAAACAACCTCATGCCTAACAACAAGAAAACTATAGATTATGGCATTACACATTATGCCGGTCTCTAATGTTCATTTCTTCCTGTGATCTTAAGAGCAGTCACTAGACTGAACTACCGACCAGAGGACATAGTGTGTTCCTAGCTACACTGTCCTCTAGGTATAATACTCTCACCTAATTATAGGGGCTGACTCCATCTACATACCCTAAAAAGTAAACTGCAAATACCTGCCGAAACACCACTTTCCTCTTGACCTCTATACTCAGTCACCTGAGGCACAGTTTCTTCAATAAAGGCGAGAATGGATTCTTACTTCTATTGGGATCCGATATTATAAGTACTTACATTCGTAATAAAATTTCTTCCTTCTACCTCTCCCACTCCTCACCGATGCACACGAGAGCACTTAAGGGTCGAAAACTCACCTTCACAGAACATCAATAATTCCTCCAGAATCCTGTTGTGAGTGTGCTACAGTCAAAATGTCCCCCCCCCTCCCCCGCCCACCCAATACCTCTCGTGCCAAGTGTTAAAAAAACTCAACACTCCAGTCTATTGTAAGTCCCATTAACACCTCCGAAGGCAACTGAATGTACTAAAATCTCAGTTTTCTAGCTACTACTAAATATCAACTGCAGAAACCGTAAACACCAATGACTGTGACACATTTGCTGTATTATCTACAATGCGCTTGTGTATACAGGGTGTTCCGAAACTATTCGGTCAAATTAATACAGGCGGTAGAGAACTTCAAAATAAATACATTTATTTAGGGGACATATGGTCTCTGACGGCAGTTTCTGCTGCTAGGGACGATTTACACAGAAAGTAGTTTTACATGCTAATTACAGCAATAGCATTCACAGGAACTGCTCGAATGCGCAACCTTTGGCCTGTAACTTATGCATGCATTACATCGTCGATTGATTGTTGTGTCTGTTCGAAGATTTCTGGATGGTACAACCAACAGAGATGGCAGTTATAACGAAGAATCTTCTTCTGTTTCCACAACGGCTTCAGACGCCAGTTTCATATGGGCCCAGAGGAAGAAACCGAGACACGAGAGGTCAGGTGACCGGGGTGGCCACGTCATAGGGCCACCTCGGCCGATCCATCGATTCCAGAAGGCAGCTCTCAGATGATTCCTCACATCAATTCTGAAATGGACTGGGGCCCCATCGATCTGGAAGTACATGTTCTGTCCGGCATTTCGAGGTATCTCCACCCAGTACAGCCAGTAATCCATACACAGAGTAGTTTTGAATGTCAGTACACATTCCCAGTCAGCGACACCGAAGCATCAGCTTACGTCAGCACCACCAACAAAATGTTCCCTAACATTATAAGCTGACTTCAGAGACCATATGTTCCTTGTCTAAATATATTTATTTTGATGTTCTGTACGTCCTGTATTAAGTTGAACGAATAGTTTCGGAACACCTTGTATACGTACACTGGGTGTACACGATACTAATGCTTTGACACAGAAAATCTGAGCACTTTTGCAGAAGATACTAGTGGCATAATAAATCCCACTAGAGATAAGGTACTAGATGGGACGGTAGGTGATATTTTCCAAAGAATTATAAAATGATTCTCAGGAAATAGACTCTCCCTAAATTTTGAAGAAAAAAACACACTATATTCAGTTCTGTACAATAAACGGTCATACTAACTATTGATGTAGCACATGAGCACGTTTCAGTAAATGGGGATGCTCTAAAATTTTGGGTGTACATATTGATGAAAAGTTGAATAGGAAGTAGCATATCACTGAGCTTCTCAGGCCAATACGTTCATATAATTTTGCTCTTCGTATAATTGCTGATCTTCGAAACTCGACTCAACTTCGTGGCATATTTCCATTCAATAAAATCTTCTGGAATAATTTTCTGGATAACTCATCACTTAAAAAGGAAGTGCTGACTGCACAAAAGCAAACCGTACGAGTAATATGTGGTGTTCGCCCACGGGAGTTATATCTCTTCGAGGCAGTATATACAGCAAGTGAACAAATTTTGTGGTAACGAATGGTAGGTGGTGCTAAGGAACATTCCTGATTGCATTTCTTATTTCAGCTGTCATTATTATTCCCCCGCCCCATTCCATACCGTTGAGAGGAAAACCGCAGACAACCAGATAGCGGTTGTAGAAGTTCTTACAAGATAAAATTTGACACATAATTATACGTTAGGAAAGATTCGTTTTCTCGTTACAAGGAAAACCGTATCGAGACACATCTTTATCTCTCGCGCTAATGTTCATGAACCTCACCTAGTTTGCCTGTATGACGGGCTGTCTACACTGAAAGATAGCTTGATACGATCACCTGATGCCACGTAATGTCCCCTCTCTTTGCACACGACAGCGTGCCTGATCGCTTTGCAATTTCCATCCGGAAACACCTTGACGCCACTTTCGGGGCAATTGGATAGGTCGAGACAGGCCACATGTTTGGTTGCCAAGAATTCTGTAGTTCACTCCTTAAGATTTCACGATGGAAATACACTTGATGCATGTGAGACGATAGTCAAATAACAACCAAAGGTATGTTCACGGGGACTATCTTTGAGAAGATGCGATTGACTCAATGGATTTCGTAATTCTTTTGTGTGAAATTGTCTCGCTCAGTTTCAGTCAGAACCCAGTGCGTTATACTGGACGGCGGTTGTTCAACAGGAAAAAAGTGGCATCAGGTTTGCCGCAAAGAAGCGAACAGGATTTTCAGTATGGTCAATATACATGAACTATTTTTTATAAATATTGTCAGAAGCATCATGAGATAGCTCGTTGGCGATGCGGTTGCCTACAAGATTGTATCATCTTCGGACAATAGTAGAGAAATGCAGAAAACAGGGGGAAGAAATTTCCACGTTGTGCAAAGAATGGCTGCTCTCTTTAAATGTGGATAAGGCAAAAAAAGTACATAACATATACACTCCCGGAAATGGAAAAAAGAACACATTGACACCGGTGTGTCAGACCCACCATACTTGCTCCGGACACTGCGAGAGGGCTGTACAAACAATGATCACACGCACGGCACAGCGGACACACCAGGAACCGCGGTGTTGGCCGTCGAATGGCGCTAGCTGCGCAGCATTTGTGCACCGCCGCCGTCAGTGTCAGCCAGTTTGCCGTGGCATACGGAGCTCCATCGCAGTCTTTAACACTGGTAGCATGTCGCGACAGCGTGGACGTGAACCGTATGTGCAGTTGACGGACTTTGAGCGAAGGCGTATAGTGGGCATGCGGGAGGCCGGGTGGACGTACCGCCAAATTGCTCAACACGTGGGGCGTGAGGTCTCCACAGTACATCGATGTTGTCGCCAGTGGTCGGCGGAAGGTGCACGTGCCCGTCGACCTGGGACCGGACCGCAGCGACGCACGGATGCACGCCAAGACCGTAGGATCCTACGCAGTGCCGTAGGGGACCGCACCGCCACTTCCCAGCAAATTAGGGACACTGTTGCTCCTGGGGTATCGGCGAGGACCATTCGCAACCGTCTCCATGAAGCTGGGCTACGGTCCCGCACACCGTTAGGCCGTCTTCCGCTCACGCCCCAACATCGTGCAGCCCGCCTCCAGTGGTGTCGCGACAGGCGTGAATGGAGGGACGAATGGAGACGTGTCGTCTTCAGCGATGAGAGTCGCTTCTGCCTTGGTGCCAATGATGGTCGTATGCGTGTTTGGCGCCGTGCAGGTGAGCGCCACAATCAGGACTGCATACGACCGAGGCACACAGGGCCAACACCCGGCATCATGGTGTGGAGAGCGATCTACTACACTGGCCGTACACCACTGGTGATCGTCGAGGGGACACTGAGTAGTGCACGGTACATCCAAACCGTCATCGAACCCTTCGTTCTACCATTCCTAGACCGGCAAGGGAACTTGCTGTTCCAACAGAACAATGCACGTCCGCATGTATCCCGTGCCACCCAACGTGCTCTAGAAGGTGTAAGTCAACTACCCTGGCCAGCAAGATCTCCGGATCTGTCCCCCATTGAGCATGTTTGGGACTGGATGAAGCGTCGTCTCACGCGGTCTGCACGTCCAGCACGAACGCTGGTCCAACTGAGGCGCCAGGTGGAAATGGCATGGCAAGCCGTTCCACAGGACTACATCCAGCATCTCTACGATCGTCTCCATGGGAGAATAGCAGCCTGCATTGCTGCGAAAGGTGGATATACACTGTACTAGTGCCGAAATTGTGCGTGCTCTGTTGCCTGTGTCTATGTGCCTGTGGTTCTGTCAGTGTGATCATGTGATGTATCTGACCCCAGGAATGTGTCAATAAAGTTTCCCCTTCCTGGGACAATGAATTCACGGTGTTCTTATTTCAATTTCCAGGAGTGTAGAAAGAATACAGAAGCATTCGATTACCAGATACTTCACATCCTTATTTGTGGTTAATACTAAGAGACCATATGGAAGTGGACAGTAATAATAAATCAGTGTTGGGTAAGGCGAATTGAAGACAAATTTCTTGGAAGGCTTCTGCGAAGGTGAAGTGCTACTTTTAGCAAACTGCATGAAAGGCAGTAGTGCGACCAACTATTCAGCATTGTTCCAGCGTTTGGAGTCCAAATGAAGTAGGCAGGCCGGGCGGAGTGGCCGAGCGGTTCTACGCGCTACAGTCTGGAACCGCGCGACCGCTACGGTCGCAGGTTCGAATCCTGCCTCGCGCATGGATGTGTGTGATGTCCTTAGGTTAGTTGGGTTTAAGTAGTTCTAAGTTCTAGGGGACTGATGACCTCAGATGTTAAGTCCCACAGTGCTCAGAGCCATTTGAACCATTTTTTTTAAGTAGGCAACAGAGACAGCATTCATAGACGTGCCGCTAGTGAAACGTCCCCTTAGAAAAATTATACATGACTGTGCTTAAACTGTCACACAATATTTTTAGCGCAACGGAATCTGACTTTCAATAATCCCTACAAAAGAATGGCCCTGACTAACTATACCTTAGACTAAACTATACCTTTCACAAATCACTTACCTCACAAAAATCTTCGTTACTCAAGCTACTGCAATACAGCGAGCGCCACTACTGCCAGCTAAATAAAAGATTCAAACTACTGAAGGCAGTAACTACTGATAGGCATAGTTAGCAAATGAAAGATTTTGACAGAGAAAAAACAATGTATTTACCTTAATATTGTTCAAAAGTCATATTATATATATCAGTTCATGACATCCAGTCTTACAAAGTTACTGTCTGTGTCCATATCATCCGCTCTCACAACTCCGCCATTTCTCTCCCCACATCCACCACTGCTGGCGGCTCACCTCTAACTGGGCAACGCTACGCGCTGTTAACAGCCAACTGCCCAATACTGCAATGGCAGACAACAATGCAAACTAGCCACAGACTGCACACAGCACAGCCAGTGATTTTCATACAGAGCGCTACGTGGCGTTACCAGTAAGAAAACCTAAACAGCCTACTTACACTAGGATTACTGTACCAACACGGTGGAGCCTTCTGAAACTATAACAGTAATGCCACGCAAACTTGAATGGGAATCTTTGGAGGAAAGAGACGTTGTTCTCGTCGGAAAATTCTGTTAGATAGATGAACTGGTATTCGGGGAATGTGAGATTGTTTCCCTGTCGTCGTCGTATGCCTCACTTAGTGAGTTTGGAGACGTTAGTGGACGAACTGAGATCGTCATTTGTTTTTTCTGTCGCCCAGTATGCAAACACAGTGAGACAAAAATGGCTACATCGGGTCCCTCCGCAATTACCTGTTTAGTAACTGGTGAGCCAAAACATTAAGAACAGCCTCCACCACTGCACTTAAAGTCTCCTGCTGGCGTTGTGAGAACGTGTCACGATAAAGAAAGAATACTGGCTGCAACGGATGTAAGTGCAGATATTTTTATATGTGGTATCTCAATATGTACAAACCTCAGTCTTTTTTTTCCGTCGAACAGTCTTCCTACGAGCAAGTCATGTAATTTACTCCTGAAGTTTTCTGCACGGTCGTAATTGCACCACTAGGTGGACTACCTCTGTCAGTGTAGACTAATCGTTTTGCGTCCACATTTTACCACCTGATTTGCTGCCCAGGGGAAAATAAGCGTTAATGACTTGCTCTGGCTACATGTTCTTGGAGGCAGTTACGAACCTAAAAACGCACTACTCCTAAAAGATGTAGTTATTAGTCTGAAATAAGGTAAATACTGATGTAATGTTGTTTAGTACACCGTCCTCCGTTAACAACAGAAATATCCTCACCTATACCTGTTACACCATGTATAAGTGAAGGAGAGACCAATGAGGAAGTTCTAGCGATAATAAGGGTCGAAATGGAGGAATACATACACTATCGCAACCAATTTTGACAAAGAGCAAATTGTTACGGTAGGCGTCTGCGAACAACCATCTCCGAAACAGCTAAGCTCGTCTGTTGTTATCGTGCTACTGTCGAGAGTATCTATGGAAAGTGGCTGAATGTCGGTCAAACCACGAGTACGTGACAAGGTGTGTTTACGTCTCATCACAAAATTTCAAGGTCGGAGGCTTGTAAGGCAGGATAGGCGACATGTCCTCGGAGTCTTTCGTGGTGTCATGCTTCAATAAAATTTTCTCTGTTTACAAGTTGCTTCATTTCGATAGCTGTCTCCGTCATCGTCGTCAGCAGTTGAAATCACTCATTCAACTCCTCATGACGACGGTGGAGACAGCCATCGAAAGCTGGAGTGTTCGATATGACGCGATTTGCATATCGAAAATATTTCGTTGAAGGCTAGGCGACGGTGCCAGCCAGAGCGGCCGAGCGGTTCTAGGCGCTACAGTCTGGAACCGCGCGACCGCTGCAGTCGCAGGTTCGAATCCTGGCTCGGGCATAGATGTGTGTGATGTCCTTAGGTTAGTTAGGTTTAAGTAGTTCTAAGTTCTAGGGGACTCATGGCCTCAGAAGTTAAGTCACATAGTGCTCATAGCCATTTTAACCATTTTTAGGCGTCGGTCTGTGGCAAATCTGACGACAGCGTGCAGTACTGGTGCAGACACAAGTGTGTGGAGCACACCCTTCACAGAATATTTTTGAAATAACGCTTCAGCTGCAGAAGGAGGAGATAAGTGTTTAATGACCGTTCGATAACGAGGTCATTAAAGACGAGAAGGAAATCGGTCATACCCTTTGAAAGGAAACGTCCCTGCATTTGCCTTAAGCGACTTAGGGAAATCATGGAAAACCTCAATCAAGATGGCCGGACGCGGCTTTGAACCGACGTCTTTCCGAATGCGAATCCAATGTGCTAACCACTGCGCCATCTCGATCGGTTGCTTCGCAGCTGACGATCCGTATGTGTTCTCCTGTTGACCCAACAGCATCGTAAGTTACGATTGCAGTGGCCGCGGCCTCGTCGAGATTGGACCGTGGACCAATGGAAACGCATCGGCGGGTCCGATGAATTATATTTCTTGTTAGACCGTGTTGATGGACGTGGTTGTATACGCCGTCATCCAAGAGAACGTCTGCTCGAAACATTCAACACGCCACGGACACAGGCCTGTGGGGAACGTATTATACTAGGAGGGACATTCACGTGAGCTTCCATTGGACCTGTTGTAATATCGAAACGACTATGACATCTGGTGGTGCAAGTCAATATTACTGCAAACCACCTGCGTCCCTTAGTTCTCGATGTCTTCCCCGATGACGATGGCATCTTCGAGAAGGATAGATGTCCGTATTAGAAGGTTAGAATCGTGCTGAACCCGATGTATCACATATGAGACGCTATCGGGAGCCAGCTACGCGCCTACAAGCTACTGGTCCGTGATTTACCGAAAAGCTTGGCTTGACCGTAAACGTCTGGGGCCACATACATCCGGAAACCTATCAACAACTTATCGAATCCACGCCACGCAGAATCGCTGGTGCCTTTCATTCCAAAGAAGGATCGATAAGATATAAAGCGGGTCGTCATAAAGTTTCGACTTGTTCGTGTTGTTACGTATATGTAAATTTCAGTCCAGCAGATTTTTTTGACGCATTGCGTTGCACCTTACTGAGCAGGTTCCATTTGTGCCACAGACATGTTTCCGTAGTTCAGTACTTAAGAAATGTGAATATTAGTTCAAGAGTAGGGAATACTCAATTTCGTTTCAGTGAAGCATTGCGACGGATCGTTTCCAGAGAAGGTAAAATTTTATCTACTGTGTCCTGTCTGCAGCTTCTAAAAGTGACTAATTGTTGCAGACAAACGTCTTATACCTTGAGACATTTTAACATTATCCCTTGCCACATTCAGTGTCTGCGAATTTATTGCAATATTTCTGTAATTCTGAAATAATGCTATCTGCAGGGAATGGAAACACCGGAAGTATGGAATAAAGGAGCACTCGGTAAGGAGGTTTCTAAGTTGCGAGGGATCTTTCGAGATCGATATGGTCTTCGTTCACTGAGAAGTGGCTGTTCGCTGACCAAAAAGAGAAACTTTTTTGTAGGGAGCACATTGTGCTCATGTGGGAGCGATCTAGATGCTTGTAAAACAATAAACTGGTAGCCAAGATCGTAGAAATTCTTTTTATTCCATGATTACCGATTTCGGCGAAACTAAAGCCGCCATCACCGGATCTTAGGACACATACAGGTTACAACATCAAGGCAAACAATGGTGATATTAATAGTGCCTACAGCACGCAGGCCTTACAAAATTGTCGTAAGTAGCCGATAGGCGTCCAAGAGAGATGACATTATAAATGTTAAGTGTCTCCATCACATACAAGCGCAAGCTACGTACTTACGACCATTTTGTAAGGCTTGCGTGTTATAGGCAACTATTAATATCACCACTGTTTGCCTTGATGTTGTAACCTGTATGTGTCCTAAGATCCGATGATGGCGGCTTTAGTTTCGCCGAAACCGATAATCATGGAATAAAAAGAATTTCTGCGCTCTTGGCTACCAGTTTATTGTTTTACAAGAAAAAGAAACACGAGTGTCTTTGTGGCCAATGGACAAAGTTAAAGGTTTTTCATAAATATTACGTTATTCATTATCCATCAGTCACAGAGGGAGTGAACTTAAACAGTTGTATCTACAAAAAGACAAAACCCTCACCTCAAATATTTTTTCTCTTTCTTTTCCTTGCGTTAATCTTAATTATTCAGCGATTTCTCCATTTCAGAGTTGCTGTTCACTCCCTAAACAACCGCAGATCAGACTGATAGACGGCGTGTGGCTTTATGATTTTTACACTTGCAGTTGTCGTTTCTAAAACGTAATTTCAACTACGAACACCCTTAGTGATCGTGTACGCCATACGTTAGCGGTAATTAAAATGTGCTTATGAACAGATGAGTAGTAGTCGAAATAAGAAAGGCTAGAAAGAAGTATATGGTTGTCGGAATAAAACAATCAGCAAGGATACGGGACAAAGTACTGCTGTTTTATCGCATTGCTTGTGTAATTATTTCTGCACTTACAACTTAGTAGTTCACCAGAGTACGTCAGCCTCCGTTCTGGCCAAGATTTGGGGTGGAAAAGTGTCCCAGAGTCTTAATAATCATCTATTGTCTTCTGTAATAATCATCTATTGCCTTCAGTATGAAAATATAAAACATAACACAGCACATTTCAGGTAAATGTCAATTTAATAATCTTATTCCTCGGAATACGTTACAGGGTTAAGCTGGTCCTACAGCCACGTGTTTTCTGCTAGTGACGTTAAATGTTGTAAATACAAATTACCGTACTTACTTACGGACATTAAACGATCTGGAGGGAGTTAAAATCAGGGTCAAATTAAATGAGGGGAAATGATGTCTTTCGCTACACCACCGCAGTAATATTATGAAAGTAACTTTCATGTACAGAATGAAGTGATATGATCAGTACAGTAATCGTAAAATTCGCCTGAAAATAAGAGACAAATCAACGCCATGTCAAAACATGCGGATGTAGACCAAATAACTGTAGTGATAAATTTCAGTATATTGGTAACTAGTCAATGCCGTTGCATTAGTCATAACCACACTAAAATACGATGTAGAATAGCACCAAATGGGGAGGTTGGTGTGAGGTGAACTAAGGCATCCCGCCCTAGGTCATGTGGTTAAAAAGAGAGGCAAATTGTTTGAGAACTGTTAACGACAGAAATATGAAAGTCCCAAAGGAAACTGTTGTGAAATTAACAAAAGACGTATGCATATAAAATGACACTTTCAAAATTAATTTGTAAACTCAGAAATACCCGGAGGAAAAGAGTAAGGATAAACGAGAGTCCAGAAGTCCTGTGTCAGCCTTCATTATCCGCAAATAGGCTGAATACAACGTGCTAAATATAGATCGAGTGCTTGCTCTGTGTACGTGACTTCTGCGCGCACGAAGCTCGTCCATCATGCGGATTTTGACGGAATGCAAGCAGATGCTTCATTTTATCGGGATTACACCGCTCCATCAATCTTGCACCGAGAGGGTAGGAATGCGCCTTATCACCACAGTATGTTTGACGCATACTTTCCGAAGAAAAGGTTATCCAGTTTTAAACCCTGCACTTGATGCCAGACTGATTTGTTTGTCGTTTCGATAGTGTATCTGCGTCGAATCAAGTCCATGGCGGAAGCACCTGTGTTGACGCAGCAGACGTTAGCTACGGAACTACGACACTTACAAGCTCTCTCGAGAGAATAAACCTACTTCTAATAACCAGACGAGAGACATAATCCATTTCATAGCTGATCCTGGTGCGTGATAAGAGAGAAACACGTTCGTAGGCCGAGCAGTCGATCTGATTTTTAAATATTTCTCATTTTTGTCGACCACGTTATCATGTTTTATATATTACTGTCCATCGAATAACCGTTAATTTTCAAATGTAAACAATGGGTTCACGAAATAGCTAAAATGAAAAGCTTAGGCAAATAACACCAGTGCAGAATAGGATATACAGGGTGAGTCACTAACTATTGCCACCTAGAATAACTCCGAAAGTATGATAGAAGCTGAAAAGCTTGTGGGACAAAAGTTGCATGGGACAACGGAGGCCATAATATGTCGTTGGCTTTCCGCTGCTAGGTGGGGTAGCGTCAGAGATATGAAGGTCATTTTTTTTTTTTTTAGTGGGATGCTATAGTTTGGTACTTACACTCCTGGAAATGGAAAAAAGAACACATTGACACCGGTGTGTCAGACCCACCATACTTGCTCCGGACACTGCGAGAGGGCTGTACAAGCAATGATCACACGCACGGCACAGCGGACACACCAGGAACCGCGGTGTTCGCCGTCGAATGGCGCTAGCTGCGCAGCATTTGTGCACCGCCGCCGTCAGTGTCAGCCAGTTTGCCGTGGCATACGGAGCTCCATCGCAGTCTTTAACACTGGTAGCATGCCGCGACAGCGTGGACGTGAACCGTATGTGCAGTTGACGGACTTTGAGCGAGGGCATATAGTGGGCATGCGGGAGGCCGGGTGGACGTACCGCCGAATTGCTCAACACGTGGAGCGTGAGGTCTCCACAGTACATCGATGTTGTCGCCAGTGGTCGGCGGAAGGTGCACGTGCCCGTCGACCTGGGACCGGACCGCAGCGACGCACGGATGCACGCCGAGACCGTAGGATCCTACGCAGTGCCGTAGGGGACCGCACCGCCACTTCCCAGCAAATTAGGGACACTGTTGCTCCTGGGGTATCGGCGAGGACCATTCGCAACCGTCTCCATGAAGCTGGGCTACGGTACCGCACACCGTTAGGCAGTCTTCCGCTCACGCCCCAACATCGTGCAGCCCGCCTCCAGTGGTGTCGCGACAGGCGTGAATGGAGGGACGAATGGAGACGTGTCGTCTTCAGCGATGAGAGTCGCTTCTGCCTTGGTGCCAATGATGGTCGTATACGTGTTTGGCGCCGTGCAGGTGAGCGCCACAATCAGGACTGCATACGACCGAGGCACACAGGGCCAACACCCGGCATCATGGTGTGGGGAGCGATCTCCTACACTGGCCGTACACCACTGGTGATCGTCGAGGGGACACTGAATAGTGCACGGTACATCCAAACCGTCATCGAACCCATCGTTCTACCATTCCTAGACCGGCAAGGGAACTTGCTGTTCCAACAGGACAATGCACGTCCGCATGTATCCCGTGCCACCCAACGTGCTCTAGAAGGTGTAAGTCAACTACCCTGGCCAGCAAGATCTCCGGATCTGTCCCCCATTGAGCATGTTTGGGACTGGATGAAGCGTCGTCTCACGCGGTCTGCACGTCCAGCACGAACGCTGGTCCAACTGAGGCGCCAGGTGGAAATGGCATGGCAAGCCGTTCCACAGGACTACATCCAGCATCTCTACGATCGTCTCCATGGGAGAATAGCAGCCTGCATTGCTGCGAAAGGTGGATATACACTGTACTAGTGCCGACATTGTGCATGCTCTGTTGCCTGCGTCTATGTGCCTGTGGTTCTGTCAGTGTGATCATGTGATGTATCTGACCCCAGGAATGTGTCAATAAAGTTTCCCCTTCCTGGGACAATGAATTCACGGTGTTCTTATTTCAATTTCCAGGAGTGTATTTTCTGATAGTGGCTATTGAGACGAATCTCATGATGGCCCTTAAGGCCCTTTGATGGTCGACGAAGGTCAAAAAGGTGGCATAAACGTCCATTTACAGAGGATGTTCTAAGAGATGACCACTGGTATCAATGCAGTGCTGCAATCTTCTTATCGTGTTATGGCCCCCGTTGTCTCATGCAACATTTGTCCCACAAACTTTTCACCTACTATCATACTTTCGGAGTTATTCTAGGTGTCAATAGTTAGCGACTCACCCTGTAGAGGTAATAATGAATACATCAGCAACAGGATTTGTGAGTCAGCGGAAAGAAAGGTATTACTGCCGTATGTGCGCAACAGTGTTACAAACATATCTTGTAAATCTGTAATCTACCACTGATTAACCGTTCTTTCAACTAAGATAAACATCGTTATGTAAAGTCATCATCATATCTAATTTTGGTTTAAGCATCCTTGCCTGTTCCAATTTTAGGTAGACTGCAGCTCGTCTTTACACCTCTTCTTAGGAGCTCAACATTTCTTTGCCTTGGCTTGTATATCCTCAAGGTAATTTAGGTATTCTTGCATCTGACCTCCTTTGAATGTGTACATGCCATTTCTTTCTGTAGTCATCTAGTTTCTGAAGTATGCTATTGACGTCCAGTTCATTTATAATTTCACTGTTCTTTATCTGATCTAAGACACTGTCATCAGCGAATGGTCTTGTGAGTCTCCTCTCTACTGTTTCAATCCTTCTTCGTCGACTAGTGGTTAGAGTCTAAGTATCTGACCCATACGTTAGAACTGCTACTGCCATTACATAAAATGTTACTACTGTCTCTTTCCTAACTTTGAAGATAAAGTAATACGCTGCCTACAAAATGTTAATTTTTTGCAATTTTTATTCTTGATCATTCAGTCTAGTGTTACATCCCAGGTATTTAGAAGTATTCAATTCTTCCAACGATTTATCGTCAGTTATGATCTTTGCTCTTAAAGCCTTCTTCCCATGCAATGCCATTCGTAGGTCTATCGTTAGATAGTGTCACATTATAATTATATGCTACCTTTGCAAGGACGAAATTGCACTCTGTAATTTATCTTCAGAGTTCGCTAAGATTATTTGATCATCTGCAGACAAGAGTGTATTTATAACTTTATTCCTAAGCTATGATGGACTTCTTTTTCTGCCAAGTATTTGCGACGTCGTTTTTGCACATAGTACATACTGTAGGTGATTAAAAATACCTGTACCTCACTCCTTGAGGGGTGGTTCTCGCATACTGACTTCCTTGTTGTAGTAGGATTTTGTTGTTCCTGTATATTTTGAAATACACTTCATGGATACTGAGGTATACCATACTTTTCTAAAATTTCCCATAATTCAATTCTGTTAACTTTGTCAAAAGCTTTCTTATAGCAAATAAAGACTGTGTGTGTGGGAGGATTGTATTCTCTGTGTTTTTAAAGTATTTTCTGGACTGAAAAAACACTAAACTAAGCAAGATCTTCCCATCCAAAAACCATTCTGTTCTTCTGTAAGAAATATTTCTGAAAGTATCTTTAGTCTGTTTTTTATTACAAAGGATTAATATTTTGATAATTGTCACACATTCTGCGGTTCCCTTTAACAATTAATGGGATAAGAACTGTAGTTTGCCAATCTTCTGGCGTGGTACTGTGTTTCTAAGGAGTATTCACAAAATTTAATAGGTTTAAGAGTAATGAGCCCAAAGCATATTTAAATAATTCCACTGTGAGACTGTCTTTCCCTGTGGATATTCTATTTCGAATGTATTCAACACAACTTTTTAATCTTCCATTAATATAAGACCAACATTCTCATCACTAACTGCAGTTTTCAGATTTCAATCATCATCTTCAAATAAACATCGGAAATAATCTAACCAATCATTTTCATCTTTATTAAGTTGTTTCAACAACTTTTAGGCTTTAGTTTGTTGCCCTTGTACATCATGCTCCATTATACTCAGAAGTTTCTCAGCTTGATCTCTCCTCTGAGCGCTGCTGTGTGCCGCTTATACTCGCTGTAGTCTTATTGTTAGCTTGACTGCAGATGTTTCAGATATGTTTTTTTTCTTATATTTTATTTTTATATTTCATTATTTTCCTTAAAGGTACATCAGCGGCTTTTTGTATTCTTCTTTTATTACATTCCACTCTTCATTAATGTTCTGTTTTAGTTGCAACTCTTTCAGTATTTCATCTAAAAGTTTCCTGTATAATCATCTAACGCTTGTATCTTGTAGCAGGTTTGTTCTATAAACTTCTACTTATGTTTGCTTTTTATTGTTTTTATTGATATACAGTGGGATTCTTGTTTTTCATGTAAACTCTGGTTTCCTCTGTAGACTCTGGTTTCTTCTGTTAATGGAATGGCTTCCCCATTTGTAATAAAGTAATCGGCTGTAGATCTAGTATCCCTAGTACTCCATGTAAATTTATGATTTTCTTTATGGGAAAAAACGAATTTTTATTCGTAACAACTATTTCCCAGCACAGCCTACCTTGCAACACTCTTCCCTTGCAAGATTTTCAGACTGTTTCTGACCACCCTGTAGACCCACTGCTGTTCGCATTCTACACAAATGATCCAGTGAACAACGTCCGCCGGCCGCGGTGGTCTAGCGGTTCTGGCGCTGCAGTCCGGAATCGCGGGACTGCTACGTTCGCAGGTTCGAATCCTGCCTCGGGCATGGGTGTATGTGATGTCCTTAGGTTAGTTAGGTTTAAGTAGTTCTAAGATTTAGGGGACTTATGACCTCAGATGTTGAGTCCCATAGTGCTCAGAGCCATTTGAACCATTTGAACAACGTCCCAAGCTCTATTGGGCAATTCATGGATGATTCTGTTGTCATTTATAAAATATCGTTGGACTCTGAAAGCAAATAAACAGAAAATAAGCGATTTTAGATAAGTTGCAAGACTAGAAAATTGTAATGAACAGTAGAGTTTTACGTAAATATTAGGAATGTTAGTAATGCTGTGTCTTTTGCTAATAGTCGGCATGCCCGTTTTATAGCTCAGAATTTATCTGTTTGTGGTATCGTACATGAAATATCAAGCAGTAACAGTTGGAAGGGCGTTAGCTTGTATCTCATTGGCCGTCTTCAGCAGAAATCTCCTCTTTTGCAGCTGATATTACCGTAATATTGGGTGGTCCTGAGTTTGATTTTAACACTAACATACTGCGTGATTTACTTCAAGAAACTGATAGAGACACAGGCAATGGAGAATTTAATGAAGAGGGAAATTTTCATGTTGCGTCCAGAGATAGCAGTAATATCAACGAGTACGTTGAAGCAGCAAATGAAAAAAATTGTTCAAATGGCTCTGAGCACTATGGAACTTAACATCTGCGGTCATCAGTCCCCAAGAACTTAGAACTTAGAACTACTTAAACATAACTAACCTAAGGACATCACAACATCCATGTCCCATGCAGGATTCGAACCTGAGACCGTAACGGTCGCGCGGTTCCAGACTAAAGAGCGTAGAACCACTCGGCCACACTGGCCGGCCTGCAGCAAATGAAACTGATCAAGAACCTGAGGGTGATCGTGAAGAGAAGCAGAAAATCTCCACTGATTTTTTGCGTGAAGTAATCTCGGAATCATAATAATTATAAAAATTTGTAACTATTGCATAGCATAAATTATGAGTTGTTTTCCCACAAAATTTTAAGCTGTAAAATTGTCATTACAGGGAATAAAACAGGACATTTTATACTTATTTTATATGTAAGGTACCACTCAAATTCTAATAATAATTGTAATTTACTCGTGCGCAACCTATAAATTATGACTTCCTTTGATTAAACTTTTGAGTAGTGAAATTTACAATGGTTTAGATGTCACATAACAATCCCCCCCCCCCACTCTCTTTAGTGTTCTAGGGTCAATTTTAGTTAATCCATACTTGAGGTGAATATCAGCCAACTCATCACCAATAAACTAAAAAAAAAAATGTTCAAATGTGTGTAAATTCCTAAGGGACCAAGCTGCTGAGGTGGTCGGTCCCTAGACTTACACAATACTTCAACTAACTTACTCTAAGAGCAACACAGACACCCATGCCCGAGGGAGGACTCGTCTCTCCGGCTGGAGGGACAGCGCAATCCGTGACATGGCGTCTTAAACCGCGCGGCCACTCCGCGCGGCCATATCCTTACTGCTGTGTATCATTGTTTATCATTGTTAATGTATAACTAACACTGCCGGAAAAACAAATCCAAGACAGAACCGTGGAGAACTGAATACCTGAACGAGGGTCAAGAATAAATTCGCCATTACTGTTTTCAGCAGCAAGCAGCATCCGTTGAAAAGAACAAGCCTGTTTCCAAATAAGACGCACGGCGCATACCGTCGACATTTGCCATATTGCACTACTTCCGTCAGTGCAGTACAGATACAGTGAGAAAAGTAGGGTAAGAAATCAAACGAAATGCAGTTCCATTGTAACGAAGCACCGAAGACCACGGGTTCCTTTTATCATACTATTAGGAAAGTACCCCTGAACAATGTCCGAAATCTTATGGGTGGACTTTGGATCCGCACTGCTCAGATGTAGATGCAAACTGTGCCATTGGCAGTCCTGTCACCGCTCACTCGCCTCCCATCCCCAGCCCGACAGCAGACTTGCGCAAACGGTGGCCGGCGGCCAGGAGCGGCGGACGCAGGAAGCAATTGCGGCGGCGCGAGCCTGCCGCTCTCGCTCACAAGCCGTGGACGCGTTTCCTGCCGGCCAGCTCTGCGCGCGCCCGTGTTTAAGCAGACACACTCTCGAGACGCGCTCGCCTGTACGCTGCTACCAGCCTGGGGACCACCGCACGCACTGCCTTTGGGAGCCATTTACATGTGACATCGCACCTAGTGACTAAGACAGGTTCCACTTTCACAATATTAAATTGCACTGTGTAACGTTATTGCTTTACTTTGTGGTGTAAGCGCTGCTGATAGACAATAAAAACGGGTTAAAAGCTGTGAGCTGTCTGGGGAAGTTAACCTTGCATTACTGAGCAACTGTTTCACCAGGTATCCAGTCTAGCTTACCAAATTCCCAACCAGACTAACATTAATTATAATTTTTTTATTAGTCATACGACAACTGGTGATATATATATATAAAAGAGAATTTAAATACAAAGAAATAAATCAGTTTATATTTGGAAATTTATTTTAACATTGATCATTGAAATTTCAGCATATTAAATTTGACTCATAACTAAACTGGTGCCTTATTTAGGATTGTGGAAAATGTAAGTTTGTAATCTTACGGAACACATCAAATATGGAGCCAAGATTGGGAGACTGCATACAACACTGCATTCATAAAATAACACACGAAGAACGTTGAAACATATGCAAGAGGAAATTAACCACAACCAACCGATTCAATTTTCACCCAAAGAAGTTACGTTCGTAGCACAATCCTGTCCGTCATGTAATTACCACACACTGGTGTACTAAATTCATACTAACTCTCTGTGAAATCTTCCCAAAAAGAATAGCTGAGGGCTACTTTGATGATTACACCATATGCTTCACGTGGTCAACTTGGTTTACACAAAGCGTGTAACTCCACAATAATTTTGATAATTAAAATAAATTAGATCGAAAACAATTTACAAAAGAAAAACCTCGAACTGGTTACTAACGTCTTACTATTAACCTGATGGGTCAAACAATTATATAAGCACGTGGTAGTGGTCTCACAAAGTACACCCCACGTGGGTTGAACATAAAGAAAAGTTGCTATATTGAAAAATATTGTCAAGACGAGATGTTATAATCTCACACACACTCGCATTTAAGATTGATGATCTTAGTTAGAGTTACTGATCAACACGTGGTTCCACTTGACTCACAAAGTAGTGACAAAGCAACTACTGGAAAATATTCTGAACTTCACACTCGAAATACACTGCGTTGCAATTTAAGATAACATTAGATATTTTAGAGCTAAACCTGAAATAAAGGTGATTAAATTTTCAGTTAGGCTGAACTTAAGAAATCCATTGTCCTACGGACTTAGCAGACACGCGCTTAGCCGGAGATCTTACCACTTCAGACACTCGCCACGGACAGACTGCCCAGGTCCTTTCCTGAGGGGTGGCTCACAAATACAAACGGAAGTGGCCATAGGGGCAGCTTCCTATACCAACATGACAAGGGACAGACAGGACCATACCACTGGATAGAAACCTCTTTGCTTATAGAAAGCGTAGCTACCTGTTCCGACGTTGGACCTACTGTTCTCTAGCAGACAGGCTTGTCTGCTACACTCAAGCATGCAACTAGAAATACATTTGCTCATTCATCCTCTCACACAGAAGGGAAGGGGGATGACAGTATCTTATCATACACAGTATATGAAAGAAAGCGGATGTAGGTTCCGTATGAGACTGTGTGACATGAATTACATATAAACTGTGTTTTAAAGTGTAGTAGTGTGACAGATCGTTCTTGTTTATGTGTAAAAGTAACACGTTCCACTACTCAGTCTCCTCCCAGATAAAATGACAACAGATTTAAGAAATCAAACATGAAAGGAATCCAACAGAGACCTTTCAACTGTAAGGTGTCAGGCAAATCCAACACCTTCCACGGAAACCCTGACATGATAGCAAATCCGACAGTATGTCACATAGCTCCGAATAAATCCTGACATTAAATTAACCAAAGTAATACGATCAACGAGCGAGCAAATGGAATACCACAGACTAACACAAGAACGCCTAAATGCATGTCATACCTTCCCACCGTGAAACAGACGCAGTTCCGAGGGGAGAAACGAGAACAGAAGCCGAGAGCAGAATCGTGTAGGCTAGGAGGCCCTACGATAAGGGACGGACACCCACGTCGCCGGCTGACCGCCAGAAAGATAGAGCCCTCCAGAAGAACAGAATAGATCTTACGATAACACTAAAAGGGCCACACCAGCTGCAAGTTTTAGCGTGAGACTTTTTCGCGTCTCTGTTACGTTGCAAACGTTAAAAACATTGCCCCACCACGAAAAGTATAACGTTTCTCATTGGATAGACAGAATTTTGTAGGCGGAGCTTAAGGTTAACATTGAGACCCTGATTGGTCAATTGAAATCACAGCCAGATAGCTTTTTTTAAAACCAACTTCGGTAAATTGTAGAAAGAAGAAATTAGGGGAGAGTGGCTTCTGAGACAGCGAGTTGTGGAGCAGCGCCGCCCGCCGTCCCCTGACGCTGCCTAACCAACGACAAGGTAATGAACGCACGCGATGCCGCATAACAGCGCATAAAGCTTCACTCAGAACTGCAGAAGTCTCATCTGTTACACCGCCGTTTTGCGTAATACTAGTGTCGATCGTCAATTAAAGATCATGGTATTCACATTTGCTACGTGAAGTTAATATCTGAAACCCGATGATTTTTCTGTTATATAATTATTGAGAAGCCACATCAGCCACTGTAATTTACGACAAGCTAAATAAGTAATTAAAGGTAATTGAGGGTCACTGTAGACCATTTTGATAGTTTTCTCTTTTTATAAAACTTAACTTAAACCTAAATTATAGATGTGATATGGCATAGGTCATCCTCCGATCCATTGTAGAACTTGGGAACCCATTCAGGGAATATTCGTTCACATTATTGTTAAACGCAGTTGGTTTTTATCATCCTGTATTAAAATATTTTCTTTTATCAATAGTGCAATTCATAAACAATGTTTTGTGAGTAGAACAAAAATTCCAATGGTAAACTTAACTGCTTTTTCGACGTTATTTTACCAGCTAACTAAAAATAGGAAAGCCTTGAACCCCTTTCACTAAATTTAGTTAGTATTAAGATTCTTTTACATGGAGTGCAGTGGAGCTGACGCTGAAATCATTAAGTATTTGATTATATCATCGCTAGTCTCACTGAACTCTTCTGAACTCTACATGTCATGTGTGGTCTGGCGTCTCCTTACCAGCAACAGGTCCCAGGTTCAAACTAGTCAATTCCCTAAAAAACACACTCAGAGCGTCGTTGCGCGAAAGTGGTAGGGAAACACGACTTAGAACAAACAGACACCACGTAGAATGTTAGAGCCCATAAAATTAAGCTTACTTGGTTTCACAATATGGTAACGAAGTTTTAACCAAGTTCACAGCTTTAAATACAAAGAAACTCAAAAATAGTTAACTAACGGCTAAAATTTAAAATTTATGTGTTAATAAGACCAGAAAATAGGGAGGTATAGCTTGCGCATGACGCGGTGGTCGAAAAGCGACGACCAGTTTTCGTCCAAAGCGTTGGGCGAGTTCATTCGTTTGTTCGGAAGGGGAGGCCAAAATGCGTTTTCCACCTTGCGGCCTGACAGCGAGGACAGAATTGAGGCGCGCACTCTGCAATCTTTCTCAAACGGTTTTACAATAACTATTCGGCAAAAAGTTTCATTTTTGCTTTACTTATAGCTATATATGTCAGGTTCATGATGATGTGCCCATCATTTCATTAATTGTCATAGTTATTTACGTCAAAGTAAGACAATGAAAAATAGAGGTCGCTATGATTTTGCGTTTGGTGCATATTAAATAATACACTACTGGCCATTAAAATTGCTACCCAAAGAAGAAATGCAGAAGGTAAACGGGTATTCATTGGACAAATATATTACACTACAACTGACATGTGATTACATTTTCACGAAATTTGGGTGCATAGATCCTGAGGAATCAGGACCCAGAACAATCACCTCTGGCCATAATAACGGCCTTGATACGCCTGGGCATTGAGTGAAACAGAGCTTGGATACGTGTACAGGTACAGCTGCCCATGCAGCTTCAACACGATACCACAGTTCATCAAGAGTAGTGACTGGTGTATTGTGACGAGCCTGTTGCTCGGCCACCATTGACCAGACGTTTTCAGTTGGTGAGAAATCTGGAGAATGGGCTGGGCAGGGCAGCAGTCGAACATTTTCTGTATCCAGAAAGGCCCGTACAGGACCTGCAACATGCAGTCGTACATTATCCTGCTGAAATGTAAGGTTTCGCAGGGATCGAATGAAGGGTAGAGCCACGGGTCATAACACATCTGAAATGTAACATCCAATGTTCAAAGTGCCGTCAATGCGAACAAGAGGTGACCGAGACGTGTAACCAATGGTACCCCATACCATCAAGCCGGGTGATGACGAATACATGCATCCAATGTGCGTTCAGCACGGTATCGCCAAACACGGATGCGACCATCATGATGCTGTAAACAGAACCTGGATTAACACGAAAAAATGACGTTTTGCCATTCGTGCACCCAGGTTCGTCGTTGAGTACACCATCGCTGGCACTCCTGTCTGTGATGCAGCGTCAAGGGTAACCGCAGCCATGGTCTCCGAGCTGATAGTCCATGCTGCTGCAAACGTCGTCGAACTGTTCGTGCAGATGGTTGTTGTCTTGCAAACGTCCCCATCTGTTGACTCGTGGATCGAAGCGTGGCTGCACGACCCGTTACAGCCATGCGGATAAGATGCCTGTCATCTCGACTGCTAGTGGTACGAGGCCATTGGGATCCAGCACGGCGTTCCGTATTACCCTCCTGAACCCACCGATTCCATGTTCTGCTAACAGTCATTGGATCTCGACCAAAGCGAGCAGCAATGTCACGATACGATAAACCACAATCGCGATAGGCTAAAATCCGACCTTTATCAAAGTCGGAAACGTGATTGTACGCATTTCTCCTCCTCACACGAGCCATCACAACAACGTTTCACCAGGCAACGCCGGTCAACTGCTGTTTGTGTATGAGAAATCGGTTGGAAACTTTCCTCATGTCAGCACTTTGTAGGTGTCGCCACCGGCGCCAACCTTGTGTGAATGCTCTGAAAAGCTAATCATTTGCGTATCACAGCAATTTCTTCCTGTCGGTCAAATTTCACGTCTGTAGCACGTCATCTTCGTGGTGTAGCAATTTTAATGGCCAGTAGTGTATGTTGCTGTGTATGAAATGTAGCTAACATATTGAATTTTTCTTTACACTTGGGTAGAGTTATCTATCTTTCACCAATCTCGAGAAAATTGATCTGATGTAGTACATTCATTTGCGATCACGTCGCTCCATCGATAAAGCCAGAGTGAAATACGTACGACATTCCTCATATTTCATAAACAGTTTCTGATATCGAAATGAGATTTTGGCAAATGATAGCACGCAAATAGGAGAGTATTTTACCATATCGTTATTATGTAAAACTTCTTTATCTACCGTGTTGTTCCAATAACTACAAACTTTTTCGGCGAAAGAATGTAGTTTTTAAGGACCATCAATAGCTGGGAAAAGGAGAAATGCTATGGGTTTTGGAACAACAAACAAGTTTTTAAGTACCAAGTATGTGCTGTTTCATAAGCTACTGACTTCACATTTCCTCGGTTTCTCACTTAATAAACTTAATAAACCACTGTTTCAGAATTCTCCCGCAGCTGTGTCTGCACAACAATTAGTGAAGCGCAACAGTGTAAACTCCGCTGTATTTTGACAGAAGAAGCAAATTTTGACATGGTAAACAGAGAAATGAGTAGGTTTTACTCAAAATTCGCAACTCATGATGCTTCTCTGAAAGTTACAAATGGTTAACAGACCAGGCGAAAATAAAAAACTGCATTTTTTGGCCGAATTCTTTTTTGGATACTAACGAAAGTAGAGGTGACAGTAGGTCTTTTTGAATGGTCACCATGCAAGTATGGGCGTGGAGGGGTCCCATTTAATCTTTACAAAAAATGTGAGCTTAGGCTTCAATTTAGAACGGCACTTTTCACTCCAGCGCCCGGCGTTTCCCCTACAGCGCTCTGAGCGATCCCCCAACCACTGTCGCTCTGCCCACACTTCCTCAACCGGCTGCGCATCCAGCAGCCACGGCATTCTGCGCGCGCTGTGGGAACGGTTTCAGGCCCCCACTGATGTTGTCCAGGAGGGAGTACCTCGAAAGACATCAAATCCTCTTACTACTGGGCACCCACCGCCCTATCTTCTATATATACACTGCTCTGCAAAAAACGGGCCAGACAAAATAACATAACACGTTAACTACTTAGTGGAAATAATGAAAGTGCCGGAGCACGTTGCCAGAGGTCTCCCAGTCCTACATAGAGAGTTGGACGTCACGCCGCGTGACATCAGCGTGACTAGTGACAAATGGGACTGGCAACACGACTCGATGCGGTTGAAGGAACGGAAAAAAAGACAGTGTGTGTCAGTCAGCGAGCAGTTACAGTGATCTGTGGAGGTGTTCTTCATCGCAACAAGATCCGCAGGCAACATGTGGATGACTTCACCTAAATCTGGATGGCGCAACGGGGTCTTGAGATCTGCTCCCTCCAATTGCATGTCCAGTGGCTGAAACACTGCGTCATCTTCCCCTCTAAAACTATTACAAGAGTGAAGAGCAGAAAATCACAATTTCCCTAAGAAATTTGTTAACATAGAATATGATATACATCTATCCATCCTCTGGGTAGGAGCGATACATTTTTGCCCCCAGTTGATGTTGAAGTTAAGGTAACTAGCCAAACCAGTCCTACTCTTCAAAACATCATTGGGATATTCTCTTTTTTCATGGTTTGCAAAAAAAAATCATTTTGTAATATCTTCACTTATTACCATACTTGCCGCTATCATTAGCTTAATGATAGGTCGTCTACTCAGCATTGTCCCCAACTCGCACCTCCGGTAACCAGTGCCCCAGTACTGTGCACCACTTGCATCTCTGGGTAGTGATAACTAATTGCACATTGTTGCTACGCAGTGAGGATTTGTTTCCTTGCTGCTAATAGAAACTCACGAGGCAAGGAGTTGGTTAACAGCCCTCGTCAGTTGTAGGAAGCTGGTCTTCTTGCATCTCGGGTGGAGACGGTGTCTCCAAGTGCTTTAGAAGTCGGTATTCAGTCATAGTTATTGATCAACCAAATCGGAATTCTGATCGAGGCTGTTCCGATTTTCTGGGCCAGTGGGGCGCTTTAGTGAGTGTGCACGTCGGCCTTAGGCAGATAGAGGCCTTTTATCAGATCATGCATCCAACAGTTAGCTGGAGATAGGTTCAACCAACCAAGTGAACTTAGTGACTGACTAGAATTGCTTCAGTGGGAATTTGAGTGTGGTGTTTTTGTGTGAGACTATTTTCCTGTTTACGATGAACTGTTATCCTACTTTTCTTTTCCGAAGGTTATTGGCAACTATCACTTTCTAATTTGATGTAACTTTCTTCCGAGCAGGTCAAAGTTTCAAACTAGGGAACAAGAATAAGTCACTTGGGGCTATGTCTGGTGAGTAGGATGAACCAGGAACCAATTCAAAGCTTAATTCATGCAGTTTCGCCATTGTTGTCGCTGATGTGCGGCATGGTGCATTATCCTGGAGAAAGAGCACTTTTTTTCATGGCAACTTTGGCGTTTTTTCAGCCATCGCAAGTTTCAAATGATTCAACAATGAAGCATAGTAGGGTCTAGTTATGGTTCCGCGTTTTTCCAGATAATCTATGAGAAATTTCTGGGGCAATCCGAAGAAACAGTGGCCACCACCTTATCAGCTGACAAAATGATCTTTGCCTTCTCGGTGTATCTCACCAGCCTTTACCCATAGTTCTAAGTGCCCTTTGGACTCTGGCGTGTAATGATGGATACAGTTTTCATCAACAGTCACAAATCGCCGCAGAAAGTCATGGGCTGCGATTAAACACGGCAGACATTGTATTGAAATGTTGTGCTGAGTGCGCTTTTGGTCGACTGTAAGCAGTCTCGGCACATAGCTTATACATAGGCTACTCTGCATGCAGGATGTTATGCACTCATTCAGCTGAGATGCCTACAGTCTCATCAATCCACGAATTTTTATTCGTCGATCTTGCATTACCGTATCATCGATATAGTCAGTAGTTTTCTTTGTGGTGACTTCACTGGCACAGCCGGAGCGCGCTTCGTCATCGGCACTTGCCCGACCATCTAAATCTACATCTACATGGATAATCTGTAAATCACATTTAAGAGCCTGGCAGAGAGTTCATCGAACCACCTTCACAATTCTCTATTATTCCAATCTCGTATAGCACGCGGAAAGAATGAACACCTATATCTTTCTGTACGAGCTCTGATTTCCCTTATTTTATCGTGGTGATCGTTCCGCCCTATGTAGGTCGGTGTCAACAAAACATTTTCGCATTCGGAGGAGAAAGTTGGTGATTGGTATTTCGTGAGAACATGCCGCCGCAAGGAAAAACGCCTTTCTTTTAATAATTTCCAGCCCAAATCCTGTATCATTTCTGTGACACTCTCTCCCATATTTCGCGATAATACAAAACGTGCTGCCTTTCTTTGAACTTTTTCGATGTACTCCGTCAGTCCTATCTGGTAAGGATCCCACACCGCGCAGCAGTATTCTAAAAGAGGACGGACAAGCGTAGGGTAGGCAGTCTCCTTTGTAGGTCTGTTACATTTTCTAAGTGCCCTGGCAATAAAACGCAGCCTTTGGTTAGCCTTCCCCACAACATTTTCTGTGTGTTCTTTCCAATTTAAGTTGTTCGTAACTGTAATACCTAAGTATTTAGTTGAATTTAGATCTTAGATTAGACTGATTTATCGTGTAACCGAAGTTTAACGAGTTCCTTTTCGCACTCATTTGGATGACCTCACACTTTTTGTTATTTAGGGTGAACTGCCACTTTTCGCACCATTCATATTTTTTTTTTTTCTAAATTGGTTTGGAGTTTATTTTGATCTTCTGATGACTTTATTAGTCGATAAACTACAGCGTCATTTGCAAACAACCGAAGACGGCTGCTTAGATTGTCTCCCAAATCGTTTATATAGATAAGGAACGGCAAAGGCCTATAACACTACCTCGGGAAACGCCTGAAATCACTTCTGTTTTACTCGATGACTTTCCGTCAATTACTACGAACTGTGACCTCTCTGACAGGAAGTCGCAAATTCAGTCACATAACTGAGACGATGTTCCATAAGCACGCAATTTCAATACAAGCCGCTTGTGAGATACACTGTCAAAAGCCTTCCGGAAATCCAGGAATACGGAGTCAATCTGAAATCCCTTGTCAATAGCACTCAGCAGTTCATGTGAATAAAGAACTACTTGTGTTTTACAGGAACGATGTTTTCTAACCCCATGTTGACTGTGTGTCAATAGACCGTTTCCTTCGAGGTAATTCATAATGTTCGAAAACAATGTATGTTCTAAAATCCTGCTGCTTGTCGACGTTAACGATATGGGCCTGTAATTTAGTGGATTACTCCTACTACCTCTCTTGAATATTGGTGAGACCTGTGCAACTTTCCAGTCTTTGGGTACGGATCTTTCGTCGAGCGAACGGTTGTATGTGATTGTTAAGTATGGAGCTAATGCATTAGCATACTCGAAAAGGAACCTAATTGGTATACAGTCTGGAGCAGAAGACTTACTTTTATTAAGTAATTTAAGTTGCTTCACTACTCCGAGGATATTTACTTGTACGTTGCTCATGTTGACAGCTGTTCTCGATTCGAATTCTGGAATATTTACTTCGTCTTCTTCTGTGAAGGCATTTCGGAAGGCTGTGTTTAGTAAATATGCTTTGGCATCACAGTCTTCGATAGTATCTCCATTGTTATTGCGCAGAGAAGGCATTGATTGTTTCTTGCCGCTAACATACTTCACATTCGACCAGAATCTCTTTGGATTTTCTGCCAGGTTTCGAGACAAAGTTTCGTTGTGGAAACTGTTATAGGCTTCTCGCATTGAACTCCGCGCTAAATTTCGAGCTTCTGTAAAGGAAATTTCTTAATCCAGAAGTAAATGGTCTTCAGTGATAGTGCAGAGTCCGTGTGAACTTCATACAGTTGTGCTTGGATTTGGGTGGCAGGCCACCCCTACAAATAAAAATGTTTCACAACAGTAGGAAACTCTGTTTTCTTAACTTGCAGTCGCAGTTGACACACAAATTCAGACGGCTGTCAACAACGAACTGCACGCAGTACATTGTTGAAATTCTTTATAGGAACAAGGCTACCAGCCATGAAGGTGGGACAAAAATTTTGCACTCTTTGTTGGAAATTATCAGACATACCAAACCACCTTCGTAACTGTAGACGTAGTGATGCAGTGTAGTGCCTGAGTGTGGACGCCTGTTGCAGACGCCGGCGGCCGCTTCTGGAGCCCAGTGGGTGCCAGCTGCCACCTGGGCGGGCTGCTGTCCAGGCACCACCACCACCACCAGCACCAGCACGTGCACGCCAAGCGCAAGGGCGGCCAGGTGCGCTTCACCACGGAGCAGACGGCGGCGCTGGAGCGCAGGTTCTGCGGACACAAGTACCTCAGCCCCGAGGAGCGGCGGGTGCTCGCGGCGCAGCTCAGCCTCTCCGACAGGCAGGTCAGCTCACCTGCACAGCTACCAGCACCAGCAAGCAAGGGCGGCAGGGAAATTTTATTTATTGTGCGGATACGTTACAGTGGGAAACACACAGTTAAATTTGTAAGTTATCTGGAGATATATAAGGGCAGAGTCGAACTGAGCTTGGATGACAGACACCGCTAAGTCACTCCATGCTACTGGGTGGTTATAATTAAAGTGCAGATACTCGCAAATGTCCAACGCGGGATGTAGTTGCGCTTCCCACGCCCGGGTTCCCGGGTTCGATTCCCGGCGGGGTCAGGGATTTTCTCTGCCTCCTGATGAGTGAGTGTTGTGTGATGTCCTTAGGTTAGTTAGGTTTAAGTAGTTCTAAGTTCTAGGGGACTGATGACCATAGATGTTAAGTCCCATAGTGCTCAGAGCCGGGATGTTGTTATATGGCGTCAAAAACAGGTAGTTACTGTAATGCGTTAATGAGGAACCGATTTGCTCTGGAAAAACCACAACTACGTCTACAGGCCACAAGTGGCCCATCGGGACCATCCGACCGCCGTGTCATCCTCCGAGGAGGATGCGTATAGGAGGGGTATGGGGTCAGCACACCGCTCTCTCGGTCGTTAGGATGGTATTCTGGACCCAAGCCGCTACTATTCGGTCGAGTAGCTCCTCGATTGGCATCACGAGGCTGAGTGCACCCCGAAAAATGGCAACAGCTCATGGCGGCCTGGATGGTCACCCATCCAAGTGCCGACCACGCCCGACAGCGCTTAACTTCGGTGATCTCACGGGAACCGGTGTAGCCACTGCGGCAAGGCCGTTGCCTACTCTTGAAAATAATTAGTTCCAATTTTGGTCACCACGAACAAATCTGGCGCTGTGAATGCAAGAAAGACGTATAGAAATATTTCCATATGTAATGGATGAGGAACAGGACGTGAGCAGAAAAGCTCAAACAAGTGCGAAAGGCATATTGTTGATTTTGTTATAAACCGCCGATTACACAGTTCGTTCTATATGAACACCGGAGACCTCGACTAGATGCTGCATCCGTGAAAAGAGGTGATCAACAGTTGCTCGCAGCAGCTCTGGTGGAGTCTGAGCGACGTACTCCTGTGTACTGGCCTTCAGATCTGGTAGAGAGAGACAGACTGTGTTCTTGGTAAACGCGTACTTATAGATATCCCCAGAACCAAAACTAACGGATTCAGATAAAGTGATCCTACGAGGGTTGCCCAGAAATTAATACACCGCATTTTTTTCGGTCGAAAACAATGCTACGAATGCTAAACGTTGCGTATGTGTGATTTGAAGTCTCCTGAGTGAACGTGCCGAGTTTCCGCCACTTTCGACAGATAGCGTAGCTGCAGGACAGTTTCAAAATGGCGTCTGTATGTGATGTACGTTACAAGCAACGTGCCGTCATTGAATTTCTCACTGCAGAGGAAGAAACAGTGGAGAATATTCACCGACGCTTATGTAAAGTCTAAGGAGGAGCTCCACGGACTGCAGCGGCCAGGGAGACTATCCACGGCTGTCACACTTGACATGTTGCAGCGAACTGATGTTATTCGCGAGGACAGACGCATTACGACTTGGCAATGGGTGCTGCATCTATCAATCAGCAAACAAATTTCACAAAGTGAATCACCTACCACCAGGAAAGGGTTGGTACAGACAGAGTGTACACAGCCTGGCTTCACTCTGCAGGAAGACCATAGAACGGGATGGAGATTAAGTGGAAAAATAGAGGGTGTAGATAAAATACCATTCTTTCGTGTGTGTAATTATCATTACGTTCAGTAAAGAATTGTTAAAGAAAAAATTGCTTACGGGGCAACTCTCGCACAAGCCATGCATCTAGAAAACCTCTGGAGGTAATGCGTCAGTGGAAGGTTGCATCGAGCAGAGAAACAATTAAAATCGCTCAAAAGAGGAAAGGCCTCTGGACCTGATGGGATACCAGTTCGATTTTACACAGAGTACGCGAAGGAACTTGCCCCCCTTCTTGCAGCGGTGTACCGTAGGTCTCTAGAAAAGCGTAGCGTTCCAAAGGATTGGAAAAGGGCACAGGTCATCCCCGTTTTCAAGAAGGGACGTCGAACAGATGTGCAGAACTATAGACCTATATCTCTAACGTCGATCAGTTGTAGAATTTTGGAACACGTATTGTGTTCGAGTATAATGACTTTTCTGGAGACTAGAAATCTACTCTGTAGGAATCAGCATGGGTTTCGAAAAAGACGGTCATGTGAAACCCAGCTCGCGCTATTCGTCCACGAGACTCAGAGGGCCATAGACACGGGTTCCCAGGTAGATGCCGTGTTTCTTGACTTCCGCAAGGCGTTCGATACAGTTCCCCACAGTCGTTTAATGAACAAAGTAAGAGCATATGGACTATCAGACCAATTGTGTGATTGGATTGAGGAATTCCTAGATAACAGGACGCAGCATGTCATTCTCAATGGAGAGAAGTCTTCCGAAGTAAGAGTGATTTCAGGTGTGCCGCAAGGGAGTGTCATAGGACCGTTGCTATTCACAATATACATAAATGACCTGGTGGATGACATCGGAAGTTCACTGAGGCTTTTTGCAGATGATGCTGTGGTGTATCGAGAGGTTGTAACAATGGAAAATTGTACTGAAATGCAGGAGGGTCTGCAGCGAATTGACGCATGGTGCAGGGAATGGCAATTGAATCTCAATGTAGACAAGTGTAATGTGCTGCGAATACACAGAAAGATAGATCCTTTATCATTTAGCTACAAAGTAGCAGGTCAGCAACTGGAAGCAGTTAATACCATAAATTATCTGGGAGTACGCATTAGGAGTGATTTAAAATGGAATGATCATATAATGTTGATCGTCGGTAAAGCAGATGCCAGACTGAGATTCATTGGAAGAATCCTAAGGAAATGCAATCCGAAAACTAAGGAAGTAGGTTACAGTACGCTTGTTCGCCCACTGCTTGAATACTGCTCAGCAGTGTGGGATCCGTACCAGATAGGGTTGATAGAAGATATAGAGAAGATCCAACGGAGAGCAGCGCGCTTCGTTACAGGATCATTTAGTAATCGCGAAAGCGTTACGGAGATGATAGATAAACTCCAGTGGAAGACTCTGCAGGAGAGACGCTCAGTAGCTCGGTACGGGCTTTTGTCAAAGTTTCGAGAACATACCTTCACCGAAGAGTCAAGCAGTATATTGCTCCCTCCTACGTATATCTCGCGAAGAGACCAAGAGGATAAAATCAGAGAGATTAGAGCCCACACAGAGGCATACCGACAATCCTTCTTTCCACGAACAATACGAGACTGGAATAGAAGGGAGAGCCGATAGAGGTACTCAAGGTACCCTCCGCCACACATCGTCAGGTGGCTTGCGGAGTATGGATGTAGAGTAGATGTATCATTGGGCGAGAGACGTCAGGTATTTCCCCATTTTTGATGAAAACAGTGGTTTCCACACAGTTACGTTCTAATAGCAGGAATCCCATGCTGTACAGCGAGGTCTCGATAACGTGCAGACGTCACGGGTCGCCTGTCAGGCCCTCTCGGTGTATTCTCTTCAAAGACGAACGAACAGAGAATAAAGGTGCTTGTGAATCCACGCCACACACTCACATACAGCGAGTGCATTGGCTCTTCGTGCACAGCACGCGATTCAGCACAACCCCAAATTCGGCAGTTCTGTGTATTCAGTGAACCCTGTAGCGTAAAATGTGCCTCATCACTCTATGGAATATTGACCAGACACATGTCGTCAAGATCGATCCACCGCAGACACCAAAGACCAAGTATAGAACGTTGTTGCAGATTATGAGGTTTCAGTTGCTGCAGCTTTGGATCTTATAGAGGTACCAGGGTAAAATAGTCCGCAAAAGTTCCCTTAGTGTTGACACTGGACGAACACTAGCACTCCCCGGGGTACATGCTGTGTGGTCAGTTACAACAACAGCAACCTCGTCAATAACTTTCATCGGGACCTGACGCCTTCCTCTTCCAGGTGCCACAACACGCTTACCTGTGTTTTCCAATTTCATAACCATCTTCTTTAAGCCATTTAATGATATCAGGTCTCGCCACAGACTTTCCAGTTAGCAATACTCTCTCAATGCAGAGTTGTAATTGCTGCTGTTCGCATAAAACAGTTTCACTATACGCACACGGTCTGTCTTCTGGATAGCCATAGTGTTCACTCACGCTACGGTTTGCCAGATGACACCGTGGATGTCACACCGTCATACAAAGGGTGCTCAGCGCCAGATTTGGACCTGGTGGCCATAATTGGTACTAATTCTTCTTTCAGTGTAAATCAGTTCAACGTTAACGCATTACAATATCTACCAAGTTTCGCTGTCATACGATAATTACAGCCCACACTGGACTTCTATGAGCAACTGCACTTTCATTATAACCACCCGACACTTCACTTCTATGCCAGAGTTAATTAATTCTGGTGGCTGGTGAATGGTGGCAGCTAAAGTCTCGGAAAGCCATGACCAGATGTTTTCAAAACGTGAAACATCTAGAGAATGCTCTCTGCAGTCGAACACTCTCAGTATCGAGGTTCATAAGGGCAACAAGGGCAACACGTGTCCTTCAGTTACTTATTGTTAGTTGAAACAACATTGAGGGGACCTTGAAGGTAGCGTGCAACTACCGACCTTAATCCATCATAAATGACGGGTGTACGAATCGTTGCTGTGTATCCGATACCATTCCTTATTATTACACCAGATGCTAGGCCCATTGTGACGATGGAGACTGCAGTCTGGCAGCGTTCGTTGTCTTCGAAGCCTCCGGGCACTCGTCTCAAAAGACGACGTATTGCCATTCTTGTATCCAGTGTTGTTGTTTGGGTTCACCATTGTAACGACGCATCTCTTTGCTGTCACGGCACTGGAATCCACACCAGTAATCGCGGATCCTAACGCTCGTAGTAATCCAGACGCATTAGCTGTGTGCGGCCGCTGGAATCCTGCCTTCAGTTCAGTGTGGCCGACCTGAACTTGCCGATTCCATATGTGCATGGCAACCCAACCAACGCGAGCAACGATAAGTCACAGTCTCTACACCCGACGATGTCGAATTCAGACACGTGGGGGTAGGCGTTTCTCCTTCTTACTCTCAGCGTATTGTGATCTCCACAAAAAACAATGTAGATGGAGTTTCTCCAAGTCCTAAAGATAACGGATGGCCAAATGAAAACCGAAAACCCGCTTCAACGGGACAATGGAATAAGTGAGCTGTGACACACCGAAAGTTAAAACACCCAGGAATGCCGTCCGACAGAATCATCCCCTTACACGATAATACCCACCTCCAGACGGCCAACTGGATGAAGAGTACGCTTCAGCGATTTGGCTGGGAAATATTGCAACATCCTCCGTACAGCCCGGGTCCTCCTCTGTGTGCTTTTCACATTTTTGGTGACCTTTTCAATCGGTCTAGGAAGTGCAAGCACGGATGCGGTTGTGAATCTCAGCAACCGATAGCGTTCTACGAAACAAGGAAATGATTGTCTCGTCTCCTAGTGGAATAAATACCGTAATGTGCGCAGTGATTACTTTTATTAGAACCGTTCCATAGTCCCGTTGTGGCGGGTGTTCAGCTTTCATTTGGCTGCCCCTCATATTTTGTGCTGTTGCGTTGAACTGCTAATAATTTGCATATCCAAACAGGTAGTACACTTCATACGAATATGACGCTTACTTCATGCGGTTTTTATGGTTCTGCAATTCTAAAGGCTAGCAATGAATTATGTCCACATGGTTCTAACATCTGGCAGCAAACTGAAGAAATATATGAAGCCATGAACAAGCATTACAGCAAACATACTTCTAACATGCACAGGACTGCATAGGTTAGTTGTTTATGAGATTCGTTTTCGAGAATACAACACTTGACAGTTAGCAGATGTACAGACACGTAAATGCAAATTGCCCTAGTTTGCAGGAACGCGATTGGTACCTTAACTCTGCGAATTTTGTTCAACAAAAATTTTTTTACGTTACGAGAAGAATATCAACTGTTTCTGGAAGATAATTCCCTCTCGAATAAAGGTATAATTTCAGAATTTTTTTACCTGACGTAGGTTTCATTGAATGACGATTTTCGTAAATGCTTACGGCAGCCTACGAATTACATGTATCTGGCAAAATGACATGCTCTTGGAACAAGCGGCAAAAAAAAAAAAAAAAAAAAAAAAAGTGCTATCAGGGTATACAAGAATCAAAGAAGTGAGTAGCATAAGAGTAAATAAACATTTCCTTGCAATTTCCTGCGATATTTTGTCTCAGGAATGTCACTTTGTGAGGACCAACTACAGTCGGACAAGACTGCGGTACGCCTTTTCGTTTCATAACTCTCTTCAATTTCACAAATAACCAGAGGGAGCGATTGTCTTTGTTCGTCACTAACGGTGCCAGGATTCTGATGGAACAAGTCGAAGTGATCGTTCAAGAAATGTAGTGTAAGTGACATTTTGTCTCGCGTAAGGCGGTACGACGTCAGTAATTCTTGTCCTATAGCGTGATAGTTGCTTAAAATGCTCTTGGAGACAGTAATGAAAGTTAGTCATACAGTTCTTGCGACGTCGCTCAGCAAATCATTTCCATCACACATTAATTCCGTAATTTGCGGAGCTAAAAATACCCCTCAGTTTTTAGTTCACTGATCGTTGGAAATTTCTGTCGCAAGTGCATGAATTATGACTTTCACAAAGTTTTTGACGAGAACCCAGTTTGATGTGCAGCGAAGATCGATACACATTTGTGTGCTCAGTAGAAGTGGCGTTCCCCACAATTTTCTGTCCAGGCTGTGGCGTTTTCTTCCGTCCCCACTGTTTTACTCTCACAGAAAGTAGGAGTGTTTCATGTGCCCGAGCTGCGTACCAGAAAAGCTGCAAGTACTCTGAGATCTCAACATCTACGCCATTTGTATTTCTCGTATTGTGTAAGTGTGAATAGCAATTTGAAATTCTTGTTGGCTTCCTTCAGATTAACTACATTATCAAATAGAACAGAAGGAAATTTCTTCCAATTGCAGAGAAGTACTGCCCTCAGACTACCTTTGCTCGAATCTGTGAATACTGAAATAAAGGTCAAGAGTCTACATAATAGGCTCGATTTCAGGACAAAAATACATGTCGCCCGCGTTGGAGAAATATTCGGAAAAAAATACCATGGTGGTCACGATGAACGGTCACTTTCGTGTCTGGTAGAAGAACTTTTTCATTCATTTAACTGCGAAGGCTAAAGTTCAGGCTGTTGTTTCGAGAAATTCGAATCACGAACCGAGTTGGTTGAGATCCACTAGAGACCAAAAGTCTGGCTCATTTGACTCAGAGTGTCAACGAAATGTTAGGACGGTATGAGTACCTGCTTCACTTGCTTTTCTGTGTTCGTCACTCCATTCGTTTTCACACAGTCACAATCTCAAGAGGCACTGCCAAGCGTAATTCTTTACTGTGACACGCAGGGCTTATAGGAGATGGTAAGTTTTACTCGTTTTCGACGTGATTTCAGTTATGTTTCTCAGACGAAAATAACTGTCTATTGAGTGGTCCGGGGTCATGGGAACGGGGAAGGTCATGAGACTTGATCCTTTTAGCCGGTCCTTTTAGGAGTGTAGCACGTGACTTACAACATCTCTTGGGAGATAATTCTTGTCCTGTTCGCCAACTTACATCCAAAACAGTCCGTAGAGCTTCTTTACAACTATTTTTTCTTTTTTTTTTTTTTTAACGCTGGTATGCAAGTGATACAACCACAACATTATTCTACGCATTCAAACAGTGAGACGAGGTAGAGCAGTCAAACAACCTTCATTTCCTCGAGGTAGGTTTCTAAACTGCACACGATTCGATTATTTTCAGCAATTAAATCTGCAGAATATTTAAGTTAAACCACATGAGAATCCATACAAATAGTGAAAATGTATTTATGTAGGTGTGTATGTTCCACATCTCCTCCTAAATCACTGGAAAGATTTCTACCAAGCGCAGCACACATCTCACTCTCAGACAACAATCGCTGAGGGGTAAGAACCACCTGTCTATTATAGTTCAGAGGATATGGGGTCAAAACCAACGTAGAACTAGGGCATTATGGATGACATCTAAATTTATTACTTTTCTGCTACTAACTCTATTTGAAATAAATTTCTCAGACAATATCCATATATGCCGCTTAATTCAAACCCGAAGACCACAACAACAACATCACATATAATTCGGGAGATATGACGCCATAAACACTGACATCCGTGAAAAATTTTCGCCTTGTGCATGACGTTTAAATTTATTACTTCTTTGTTACTAATTCCGTTCGCAACATATTTTGCACCCAGTACCCATATACGCCGCTGAATGTATCTACGAATTTATACCATTTTATGACATATATCGGGATATGACGTCATAAATACTGAGATGCATGTAAATCTGTTACATCATGTATGGCGTTTAAATTTATTACCGTCTTCAAAATATGTTGCGAATAGAGTTAGTAGCAAACAAGTAATAAATATAAATGCTATGCATGATGTGACAGATTTTCATGCATCTGAATGTACTTATATCATTGTACGACATTCATTTCAAAAGATATGACGTCATAAACAGTGAGGTGCGTGAAAAAATTCCTCGTCGTGCATGAAGTTTTAATACATTTATTCTTTACTACTAAGACACTCCTACAGTCGCTACAAAGATGCTTACAAAATCGTGTTGTAGACACGTGAAGCAGCTACGCCCTGCATACAGAAATAATCATTACAGAGAATTTGTATTTTGCATGCTGTGTTTCTTAATTTGGATACTGCACTTATACATTTGCACATTACACCTATTTCTTGGTACGAATGTTTCATAAGTTCAGAGGTATTTTCACGAAAACGTGGAAATGAATTTTTTCGATATTAAGCTATATTCAAACGCAGTTCAGTTTTTGTTTTCGTTTCTAATAGAAAAATGGCAAAATGGACACCGGGGCTATGTCGTGTTTGTCGGCTAATAAGCTACGTGCAGCGTTCTCAAGGATTCTAATAGAGGCTAACGTGTTACAAAAACTGGTTTCACTTCAGAAATAAGCACCCATGACCTAGTAAAGAACAGCATTCACATTCTTTGTAACAAAGATGTTCTAGGTTAGTATAATAAGAAATCAGGCTAGTAAGTGCCAAGTGTTCGGAGAATCAAGAAAAACATTAATCGGGCATAGCCCATCCGTCATCGTTAGAGATATAATTTTTTTTTTACTTTCTTCCTTTAATCACCAGCTGTTCCATCTACACCCACACCGTCAACTCAGCAGTGTGTGGTGCAGCATTGACTATTGCTTGAAGTATCGAATACGTGCAATAACCCAGTCGTATTGCATCATACCTCCTCATACTTTGACATACAGTGTTTCCTGGTGAAGTATTTCAATATCACGTACACGTCAGATCACAAAAGTTGCGTATCGTGAGTATTGTCCGTACAATCGTTGACACTGCCATCCTTCCCGTTACTACGCGTTCTGAGAATCGGCTGTGTAGTCCGAATCACGCGACCGCAACACTCGCTGCGGCGGCGCCGCCGCTGAGACACCCTTCAGACCAGGGATTATGTTGACAAGCGCAATTAAGGCGATCTCTCTGGCTCTTTCGTCGTTGTGTTATTGCGGCGATGGCCGAGCAGATAACGTTGATCGGCAGCCTTTGTGAAGCCCCGGCCGTAAATCTTGGCGTCATTGTCAGAGATGTTATTCCCTCGTTCCGACCGTACCGCGGATTAAGATAAACAGCCAGCGTGAAGCAATCAGGTTTTTTGGGCACGGCTTCCAAGCAGCGCCCGTCGATAAGACGCGTAGGAGGGGCACAGGGGCCTAAACAACCTTCACATGTTCAGCTGATTCACAGGAATTAAACAACTGCCACCTTATGTAATCCCGTTTAATGCGGTAGCTTAACAGCTGAACAAGTCATCTTCAGGCTCACTTGTGAAATACTTAAAAATTTGACTCGACAATATTCTCTTTGTACTGATGAGTAGGTAACCCAGCACTGGCTTTTTTAACTTTCTGGACTTCTCTGAGGGTCATGATGCATCTGGAAGAGCCAGTTAATGAAGAGGGCAGGTCACACATCCAGTACAATTTTGGCAATTTCAAAACATTCCTCATACCATGTAATTTATTCAAGTACCTGTGGCCTATATCCCGTGGTAACCATTTGTTCCTCGAATTGCTGACAAAGAATCTATCGATCAAGTATTAGGTAAGCATAGCCCTTAGGAGAAGTAGGGGAGGAGTCTCGAGGGGCTTGCTTGTATGACGATGTTGATATTTGGTTTTTGGGGCGCTCAACTGCGATGTTATCGGCGCCCCTACAGATTCCCAATCTTTTCACTGTCCCGTATTACCACCGTCCCAGATTATGATGAAATGATGAGAACAACACAAGCACCCAGTCACCGAGCAGAGAAAATCCGCGACCCGACCGGGAATCAAACACAGGACCTCGTGATCCAGAGGCAGCAACGCTAGCCACTAGACCCCTAGCTGCGGGCGGCTTGCTTGGAGATCCATACTTTTAGTTTACCTTCTTAAAAGCTGTGCTGTGGATTATTTCTATTTGTCGGTTATGTAACAGATCTACCACGTTACCTGTATTGACGAAATCGTAGAATTTCTGTGCTTAATGCACCACACATAAAGTACAGCTACTCACGGAGGTCCAATATGGGTTGTTACTATCGTATGACATCGAAAATTGATAGTTACTCTAATGGATTAATGTGGGAACAATTTACACTGGAAAAAAAATTGTTCCAATTTTGGTCACCTCGTGTAAATCTGGCATTGAGAATGTAGGAGGAACGTTTAGAAATGTTTCCATGTACAATGGATTAGGAGCGGGACGTGGGCAGAAAAGGTCAGACAAATGAGAAAGGCTTAATGTTGATTTTATTGTTAACTGCCGCTCACACAATTGTTCAGCATCACCACCGGTGGCGCCGACGAGATGCTGCATCCATGTAAGGACGTAGCAGCTCTGGTGGAATCCGTGCAAGGCGTTCCTGTATACTGGCCTTCAGATCAGATAGAGACCGAACGTGTCCGTGGTGGATACGTTATTTAAGATATCCCAAAGAGCCAAAACTCACGTGGATCCTGATTAGGTGATCTTGCAGTCCACGCATTTAGAAAAATTACGGAGATAATACGTTCTTGGAAAGTAGCATTAAGCAGATCTTTCATTGGGCAGGTGACAAGACGTGTTGCCCATCTTACATTTAAAAAATGGTTTCTACACTATTGCGCTCATCCAAAGCAGGAATCACATGGTGTACAAGGAGGTCGTGTCGATAGCACGCAGACGCCATGGTACACCTGACAGCACCCCTGTGTGCACTCTCTTCAAAGAGGAATGGACCGACAGTAGAGGTGCTTGTGAACCCCCATCACACAATCAGACTTGGCGAATGCCCTCTTCGTGCACAACACACAGTTTAACAGTACCCTAAATTCGGTAGTTACGTGTATTCAGTGCACCCTGTAGCGAAAACTAACCTCGTCACTCCCCCATAAAGTACTGCCCGGCCACATATCACCAATTTCGATACGAAGAGCAAATTTAGAACGCTTCTGGGGATCATAATATTTCTGTTACTGCACCGCCTTTATCTTGTACAGACTGCAAAATTTTCCGTACTATTGACCATGGGATGGACCATTCTCGTGACACTGCGCGAACACCAGCACTGCCTGGAGTAGATGCATCATGGTCAGTTACAGCAACAGCAATCTCGTCAATAACATCCACCGGGCTAGGACGCCTTCCAAGTGCCACACCAAGCTCTCCCGTGTTTTCTAATTCCGTTATCATGTTTTTGAAACCATTTAATGACACTGGCCTTCTCATCCGACCTTCCAGTCGGCGATGTTCTCTCAATCCAGTACTGTAACTGTAACTGTTGCCGTTCACATAAAACAGTTTCACTAACAGCACATAGTCTTCCTTCTCGACAGCCATACTGTTAATTGACCTTATGAGTTGCCCCATGACAACGTGTATGTCAAGATTTCATAAGTATAGTGTACAACGCCAGATTTGCACCTCGTAGGCGAAATTGAAACTGTTTTTTTTCCAGCGTAAATCGGTTTCGCATTAACGCATTAGAATATCTACCATGTTTCGCTGACATGCGATGCTTACAGCCCACATTTGACCTCCGTGAATTACTGAACTTTAATTGTAACCACCCGTTACTCAGGTGTCAATCCTGAGGAGGCGTTGCTGTAGCCTTGAGAACGTATGTACCACTTCGTTTGTTATCTCTCGCAGATGTAGTGCTTATTGGGTGAAAACAGCTTTATTTGCATGTGGGGAACGAGATGAGTATTATGGTGTAGTGTAGTACTTTTGAACAATAAGAAGGGATCTGTTAACTCATATATATCGAGACAGTCAAACGTGTTGTCATCTTGAATGTAATTCGTACAAATTCTCTTGACTTCGCCTACTTCTAGATCTACACCTAAATGGATACTTTGCAAATCATACTTAAGTGCTTGACAGAGGGTTCATCGAACCACATTCACAATAATTCTCTGTTATTTCAATCTCGGAACAGTGCGCGAGAAACCCGCATGGGAGCTTTTATTTCCCTCGTGTTATTATGATGTTCGTTTCTGCTTATCCCTGGGTGTTGCGTGATGTCCTTGGGTTAGTTAGGTTTAAGTAGTTCTAAGTTCTGGGGAACTGATGACCATAGATGGTAAGTCCCATAGTGCTCAGAGCCAAGCCAATCTGCTTATCCAGATCGACGACAGAAAAATATTTTCATATTCGGAGGAGAAATTTGGTGATTGAAATTTCGTGATGAGATCCCGCCGCAACGAAAAACGCCTTTGTTTTATTGATTTCCACCCCGTTTCCTGTACCATATATGTGAAACACTCCCCCCTATTTCTCGATAGTACAAAACGTGCTGCAATTCTTTGAACTTTGTCGATGTACTCCGCTAACCCTATCTGGTAAGGATCCCATGCGGCGCAGCAGTACTCCAAAAGGAGAAGGGCCAGCGTAGTGAAGACAGTCTCTTTAGTAGACTTGTTGTATCTTATAAGTGTTCTGCCAATAAAAACAGTCTTTGGTTCGCCTTCCCCACAACATTTGTCACTGGTTCAATGTGGAAAGCTCTTCATTTCAGAGCAGCAGTTATACCCAATGTTCTCAGTTACATCTTGGATGAATAGGGTGCAAAAAAAAAAAAAAAATAATAATAATAATAATAATAATAATAATAATAATAATGGAGGCCCGGGAAAAGAATAGGCCTTCGGTATGTTCTGCCAGTCGTAAAAGGCGACGAAAAGAACAAACCACTAATAGGGCTAACCCCCTTTTAGTGTGATTACTTGGTTCAGGACAGAACTAAAGAAGCCTCGGACAAGCGCCGTCATGGTCGGGGACGACGCTTGAACCCTATACCCGCCCACAATGGTAACGACACTGCTAGCCAACTGGAAAATGATTTAAATCCAAATAGAGGTGTTTTGCAGGATATGCTTCCTGCAACCACCCTAGAAGGAAAACAAAGACAGAGGATGAGATGGTCAGATGAAGTTAATCGACACCTCATGTTCTGTTATTACCAAGCAACAAACCTAGGAACCAACACAACTGGATACAGATCACAAGTATACACAACATTTATTACCAGATACCCGGAATTAAAATTTTTAACAGAACAACGACTAGCTGATCAGATCCGTGTAATAATCAAAAATAACAGGATACCCCAGTCAGAATTAGAAAACATCAAACAACAAGTACAACAAATACTGGAACAAAATAATGTGCAATCAGAAGAAGAAGAAAACACAGTAATGGACTCAAACATCCCAGAGCAAACAAACAAAGACCAACACGCATCAATTAAACAATCAGAGGAAAACGAAATCTTAAGACAGCCACCACAACAAGCACAAATAGAACACGAAAAGACACACGTGTTAGATATAGAAGAGAAATTTCAGCTGATATATATAGAATACAAAGACACAAATACAGACATTAGACCATTCTTGCATAGACCACCAAATAACCCACAAGTCGAAACAACAATAAAAACTATCAACACAATCATACACAACAAAATAAATGAAAACACAACTATGGAGGAGTTACAACTACTGGTTTATATAGGAGCACTCACTACACTAAATATACACACTAGGCAGAGATCAGAACAAACCAACACACAGAAGAAACCCACAAAACCAGCATGGCAACACAGGCTACAGATCAGAATAGAAAAACTGAGAAAAGACATCGGACAGCTAACACAATTTATAAGAAATGAAATATCAGACAAAAAACGAAAAAGGTTAGGTAAAATCTCACAACAAGAAGCAATAGAGCAATTAGATGAAAAAAAAGCAGAAATTGCAAGCATTGGCCAAACGACTTAGAAGATACAAAAAAAGTGAAAATAGAAGGAAACAAAACCAAACATTCAACACAAACCAAAAGAGATTTTACCAAACAATGGATAACACACACATTAAAATAGACAATCCACCAAACATAACAGACATGGAACACTTCTGGAGCAGCATATGGTCAAACCCGGTACAACATAACAGGCATGCACGGTGGATACAAGCAGAAACAGACACATACAAGATGATACCACAAATGCCTGAAGTGATAGTTTTGCAACATGAAGTCACCCTAGCAATTAATTCTACACACAATTGGAAAGCCCCTGGAAATGATAAAATAGCAAATTACTGGCTAAAGAAGTTCACCTCAACACATTCACATCTAACTAAATTATTTAACAGTTACATTGCAGACCCATACACATTCCCTGATACACTTGCACATGGAATAACCTATATGAAACCTAAAGATCAAGCAGACACAGAAAACCCAGCTAAATATCGCCCCATAACATGCCTACCAACAATATACAAAATATTAACTTCAGTCATCACACAGAAATTAATGACACATACAGCACAGAACAAAATTATAAATGAAGAACAAAAAGGCTGCTGCAAAGGAGCACGAGGATGTAAAGAGCAACTGATAATAGATACAGAGGTGACATATCAAGCGAAAACTAAACAAAGGTCCCTACACTACGCATACATTGATTA